>NW_018128011.1:1269972-1299828 GCF_001952655.1 Monopterus albus | reverse complement strand
TCTGTCTTTAATCGCCCTTATCTGTTGCACATCCTTCCCATCTCTATCTCTCTGTCTCGCTAATCTGTACAAGTCCTTCTCACCTTCCCTCGTGTCTAACCTGGCATACAACTCATCATATGCTTTCTGTTTGGCCATTGCCACCTCCCTCTTCACTCTATGCTGCAATTTCTTGTAATCCTGTCTACTGTCTTCAGTCCTTTCTACGTCCCACTTCTTTCTAGCTAGCCTCTTCCTCTGAATGCTGTCCTGTACTTCCTTGTTCCACCACCATGTTTCCTTATCTTCTTTCCTCCTTCCAGATGACACACCTAGCACCTTCCTTCCTACCTGTCTCCCTGATCACTTCTGCTGTAGTTTCCCAGTCATCTGGATGTGTAAGGAGCAGAAAAACAAGCAGTCAGTTGCCAGTTTATTAGTTACACCAAGCTAAAACTAATCCAGCCATCCTGCAATTTATCCTAGCCTGTGAAGTTTATAGTGTTGTGTTTTTGTTGAAACAGTTTCAGACTGTACTCCACTGTACACAGAGGTGCTTGCTTATCTAACAGAGCCTCATTGATATAAATGTTTGGACAAAATAATAGAAATGCCAGTGACTATAGTTCTGCAATGCAATCTTCCACAATGATCTGAATCAACACATCTCTAAAATAAAAATTCACGACTGTCACCAAGGTGAATGTAAATGTTGACTTTAAGATATGGATGCAAGCTGTGCAATACTAATCGTTCATATTGATTTCAGGTGTAGTCTAATAGTATGCACCAAAAACACAAAAGTTTTATGTGGTTCACGTATTGCCTTATTGTCTCAAATAAGTTAACAGCCTTTTAGAATTTCATATATTGCACGGCATAGGGTTAAACTGAATGTAGTTCAGCTCACGTTTGTTGCAAAAAATTTGAATGTGTAATATTTTCACCAAAATAAAATGGTCGCACACAACCTTTAGTAGGACTGTCATGCTGTAAGAGTGATGATTGACACGAGATTAAGCTAATGAGATAAAGAGTCAAAAATGATTGACAGGAGCTTGTCTAATAAGAGTTTGTAGTATATTAGTAGGCGGCGTTTACAATTTGTGCGTTTGTTAAAGCAACTTGGTTAAGCCCGGTTGCTCTTAACCTACTTCTGATATATCACATATTGCCACCTTATGACTAACTACGTTACTGGTTAAGGTGACTTTCGAAACAGCAAAACCACCTAGAAATATAAATGAAACTATTTTACTGGATTCCGATGTCTGGAGTAGTCCGCCTGTCAGAGTCGACCCGTATCACATGAAGAGCAGTTAACGGGTGGTAACAAATCGAGCGCTCCCGGTGCCGCGTTTTGTTTTTCAGCGGTGTATCGTTTTTGGCCTGTCAAAACGTTGGACTTTTTACTGCAAGAGACGAGATTGGAAGAAGAGGGATGCACATGACTAAAAAGTACTGTTTACATACTAAGATTTGCTGACCTGTCAGTTTCTAATGTAATGCCAGCATCATTTTTAGTTGTTTATCTGTGTCTGTTTTTAAAATTCGACGTCGACGCTAAGCTAGCTGCTTTAGCTTACCTAGCTAGCTAATTTCACTCTTCTGTACAACAACAACCGAGAGTATTTTCTACGTTATCGTTAAGAGAAACTGTTTACACGGTGGTAGTTAATCTAACTTTTACCACATCATGCCATGTCAACATTGAAGTTTCTTGCTAGTTAGCTAGAACGGTTCCGCAATAAGATTATGTTTATTGTTCTCATTGAAGGTGCAACTGAGACCTTTAGTAATTAGCGGACTTTTTCCCCCTTAACATTTTCAGGACTAAGAACACAATGAAACCACCATCACAGGCTCAGTCATCCCCTGTACGGAGCATAGTAAGTACTGACAGCTAAGCTGTTATTGTTTTTAGCAGCTGTTGAAATATTTATCCCAGGTAGTACAATGGTCCTATTTGTTAAAATAAGAACTTAAATAATTTTAGTGTTTAGGAACAATAATAACAACTGTTTTTTTTTCCTGTGAACATCCCATTCCTCAGCTGTCCTCGCTACTGACAGGCACCATGTATTAGCAACATGCTAAAAAGTTGTTTTATATATATGTGTGTGTGTGTGTGTGTATGTATGTATGTATGTATGTATAGATATAATATATGTATGTGTGTGTGTACAACATCACACCCACATTTAATTAGTGGCAGAAGTACTGAGATCCTACTAAAGTTGAAGTAGCAGTACATCAGTGCATATACGTTATTATTGTTGTTATTAAAACACAGACAGTGGTATTGTCAGCAAAATCTACAAGCAAAAAGTATCAAAGGGTAAAGTACTCATTATGCATAAACATACATCTCTGATTCTTACGATTTTACATTATTATGTTGAATATCTAAATAGCCTTTTAATGTTGCAGCTGGTTGAACTGGAGCCAAGTATAATTACTTAACATACTGTTTGGTTTGTTTTCAAGCAATAACAATGTATGATATGATATCATATAATGTTAAAATCTGTTTGTATGTAAAATCTTGATCCACAAAATAAACTGGTGGACTAAAAAGTGTAATATATGCCCAGTAAATGCAGTTGTAGTCCCATAAACTAGTAATACTGCCTCACAATGTCCTTAGGTACAGTATTACTACTATTTGTTAGTTACTTTCTGCCACCTTAGAGCTTCAGAAGTCCTCTGCAGAGATGAAGAACCTACTCGAAACCAGCCACGTCAGCAGCACTCCATTACTCAGAAATCAAAACAGGCTGGATACAGCTATTTTTTTAGAATTTCCTTTAAAAAATTACTCTAATAATTGAGAGAGACAGGGTTACCACACATTGGCGAGAATGTGTAGACTGAATGAAGAAAAGACACAGTTGTATAAGAGATACCAAATTTAAGCAATCTTTATTAGAAATGCTGTTTTTAAACAGCACAATAGTGTTAAAATGTTTATCTTATACAAATTACAGTAAGAGGAATGTTGGACCATATATTACTAACTGATTTTTAAACTCTCAAATTCTGATATCAGTATTGGCTTCAAAAATATGGCCAATCCAGGCCTCTGATGATTTTGTGGTAGTACAGTAGCCATAGCCAAAAAAAAAAAAAATCCCCAGAACTTTAATCTTTTTGCATGCTGTAGTGATATATTTGTTCTTCACTGTGGCTCATGCTCACATGTCATCTGTATTTGCAGGTATTTGAAGGTGTCTACAACAATGCCCGCATGCTTCATTTTCTCACAGCAGTTGTGGTGAGTATTGCACTCACCTATCAGCCTCGAGTCCTGGTTTAAATTGATTTTATGCAGATCTTTGTGTAAGCAACATGTACAGAAAGACTGAAGCTTTCCTCGCCACTTCTTTCAGGGTTCCACCTGTGATGTGAGAGTGAAAAATGGCACAGTGTATGAAGGAATATTCAAGACTCTGAGCTCACAGGTAAAAGGTTCTTTACATTCTCTGGTCTGGTCTCTGACTCCTTCATTCTCTGGCACATTATAGACACAACTGTTGCACTAATTCTCACAGCTACAGCAATAATTATATAATCAAATGTGATTTGACTGTGTTCTTTCCACTGTCTACACCCAGTGTGAGCTGGCTGTGGATGCTGTTCATAAACGCTGCGATGGGGATGTAGGAGGAGGAGGTGAGGGAGGAGGGGGAGAAAACCAGGCTTCTCTGCCCAGAACTGAGGATATCACCGACACCATGATCTTCAGCCCGACTGACCTGGTCACCATGACCTGCCAGGATGTTGACCTCAACTTTGCTGTCAGAGGTAACCAGGCACATGGGGGGACAGCTGATTTTTGTCTTGTGACACAGAAAGTGCTTGCATGAAAGGAAAGCCAGCATGGGTATCTACATTGTTGTCTAAGAAATGCACCAACATTTTGTGAAAACTTACTTCCTTTATTTCAGACATCTAAGTGTTCAGGTGAACAATCTCATTTCTGTGTTTTAAGTACAGAGTTGGAGTCAGGACGTAAAGACCGCAAACAAGGGGAAACAGCTAGCCTGACTGACAAAGAATACACCTACCAATACCTCTGCAGCCCTCTATTTAACATGTTGTTTCAAATGATTTTAACCCTAAAGTGCAACTAACAGGTTAGCAACTCCAGTGAATCAATGTATAGGGAAGTGATATAAAAACAGCATTTTTAAAAGAAATGTACTGTATCTATTATACACTGAAAAAAGACAAATTGGAGGTGATATCAGAAAAGGGTGAATGGCTTAAGTTTACCATGTTATCTATTACTTCCTATGCTATGTTTGATACCGAAAAGGTTGAAAAACTATATTCATATGCACATAACAATCTACAGCCAATAATTATGAGCCTACTACTGTAGGTGTCAAAGAGACTGGGAACAGACAAGGATTAGGAGAAATAATGACAAAAAGGAAAAGAAGCCAAAGATCGTCCTTTGCTGGTGCTATATGGCCTGCACTGTCTCCTAAAGCCTTGTAACACCACATGAAAATAAAACTGCAATTGTGTTAGGTTGGTGACTTGTTTGCACAGCTATGTAACCAGACTTTAGGATTCTAGTGTTAGCAAGCTGAAGTTGTCGGTTATACCTTATGATCATTTTCATGACACGTTATGCACACATTTTGTAAAAAAATGTAACCTGCAGGTTGCAGCTCAACAACTAATTCCTTTGGATAACACTTAATTGGTGGTAATAGCATTTGTCCTGTCTGTGGTATGTATGTGTTTATCTGTATACAGACACATTCACTGACACAGCCATCGGTTCATCGCGGGTGAATGGGGAGCACAGGGAGAAGGTGCTGCAAAGATGGGACGGAGATGGAAATGGAGAAAACTTCGAGCTGGAATCGGACACAGTGAGGAGACACACACTTTACTGGATTTGTTTTATGAAATGAAATCTGGCCATGTCCAAAAAAGTGAATAGTGTAATGTCAAGATAATCCGGTGTTTAGCATGCGTATCATCTGTTGGGTGGCAACCGATGATTCGCTGTGGCGTCCCCTAATGGGAGCCCTCAAGAGTAGGAGAAGAAGAGTCTAATGTCAAGATAGGTTGAACTAATTTAGAAAGTGTCTCCACTATAACAGAGAGCGCTGATAAATTCATCTCACTTTATTTTTTTACTTTTTCTCTGTCAGTCAAACGGCTGGGATGCCAACGAGATGTTCAGATTTAATGAGGAGGCATACGGCATCAAGTCCACCTATGACTCCAGCCTCTCCATGTACACGTGAGTCTGCCCCTCAGTCAGCTGTCACTAAACATTTACAGTTTAATACATTTATGCAATCATCTTATCCAGAGTAACTTAGAGTGAATGTGACAGTAGAATAAATTCAGTGCTCACTCACCAACATTATAAGGCATTATAGGACTTTTCCCATTTTTATATTTAAATATTTTATATTTGATCATTCTTATCAGATATGACAACATTTTACTTTCTAAATGTGTTGTTAAGAATGTGGAACAGGACAGGACAAGAACACAGACTATTTATTTAGAGAAAATTGTAAAAAAAATATGAGGATGAGATTGGGAATTGTCAAAATCCAATCAACCTTTTAAAGTAGACGTATGTTTGGGTTATTTTATTTTACACGTTAAGCCTACTGAGAAAAATGTTTTCCCAACTAAAAGAAATGGGGGCCAAAACTGTTGTAAAGAAATGAATGGCATTTCACTCCTCATGTGATATATGTCAGAATAATGCTATTACTAATACCAGTTGCAGTAATTTAGTTGATTTTCTTCATTTGTCCAAATGCCCAAAATAAATGAACTCTAAAGAAAAACAAAATTACTGGGAGTGTCATGGCTGAAATACATATTCTAATGCATCAGTTTATCCCTTCATAACCAGTCACTGCTCCAACGCCATTAAATCATTAAGTTGAAAACAAATTTTATTCCCAGTGATGTTACCTTCTTGATGGTCTGGTATTTACGTCTCCTATCTGGTATCCCAGTATGCCTTTGGAAAAGGGGAACTCAGACGTTTACCGGCAGCGTGAGGCACGAGCAGCTCGGTTAGCCAACGAGATCGAGGGCAGCCTGCAGTACCGTCGACGGGTTTCTATAGAGAATGACGAGGGCAAGAGTGAAGAGGAAAAATACAGCTCTGTGGCTCGAGAGAGAGAGGACAGGGCCAGCCCTGGGTTCTCCTCCACCAGCAGGTGAGAGTGACTTAATGCACTGTTTTTGTTCGCTGATTTAGCTCTGCTACCTTATTTCCGATTGTGCAATTTGTCCTGCATTTACAGTAATCAATGTGAGGGCTGTTCAACATAATGTTTGAGAGGTTTACTGAATGTTTTTGCTGAATGTTGCAATCTGCAACCTCCGTGCTAGATGTTACTAAATCTCACACACTGCACCTTTGAATATGGACCGGATAAAATCTGATCATCTTCCAGAAATTCCTCTCACCACCTTGCTTCTTCAATCTGGTTTTCCAGGGAAGGCAAATACATTCCTCTTCCGCAGAGGGCTCGAGAGATCGGCCTGTCTGCCGGCAACATGAGGGGTGGAGCTTCCGGTCGAACCACAGCACTGACATCTTCCAGACATCCACCACCCAGCTCCTCCTCACCCAAACCGCCCTCTGATAGGAGCAGCCCGCAGTCTGTCAGAACTTCCTACTCTCCCCACCAGACTCAGTGCAGTCCGCCTGGAGCCAGCAGCCCTCCCTGCACCAATCATGTTCTCCCACACTCCCTCTCACACCCACAGGCGCTGGCTGATACAACATGCTCATCTGTTAATGGAGGTATAGAGGTGGTTTAAGGCTTGAAGACAAATGCTGATATGTAACAGACATTCCCAAATAGTGGACAGTGCTTCTATTTATTGCAGTTAAGCGAGAACGAGGCTTGTTTTTGGATTTTTCCTGTTTCACAAATAGATTTTATTAAGACGCCTCTCTGAAGGAGTGTCAGAAAGATGTTAGTTAAGCATATTCATGCCTACACGAAGATTCAAAAATCACCTGGTGAAATTTACCTTCAGGGTGTGGTCAAAAGCACATGGGACAGGAAATAGTCTGGGAAGGGTTGTGTATGCATAAACTTGGAGAGAGAGCACAAATGGCAGGCTATTAACCAGTAGTCCACATTTGTAAACATTGCTGTTCAGTGTGTGCATTTGTGTGGTGGTGTGTCAGTCCTAACTGCTTTTCTCTCTTCTTCAGTTGCTTCGAGATCCTCCCCAAAATCCCAGAGACTTCAAAGCAACAGAAACCTGCGAACCCCAAACTCCCAGTCCTCACCTGCAGGTTAATACAAACAGAAACGGGTGGAAAAATGTTCATCACAGATGAGTTTGTTTCGTCACGTGGACACAGCATTAATTTACCTCCATCTCTGTTTTTTTCTATTTATCCATCTGTCAGTTTCTCGTGCTGCAAAACCCGAAGCCCCTCCCCAGGACCTCGCCCTGATTGGCCCTGGCTTCCTGGATGTCTCCTCCTCCACTATCACCACAGCATCCAGCTGCAAACCCTCTGGCCCCACCCCCCTCTTCCCTGTGGATGGTGAGACATTATGTTAAGTGTTCAAGTCTGTGATTATTAAATATTCAGACAAAGGCTCCACATGAACAGTTTATTTGTGATCAGTTATGTAGGTAAGAGTTCACAGGTTCTTTAATCCCAGTGGGTGGTATCACACTGCACATACAGTACATCCACATTAACTCTTTGTTGTTTACAGTTGTGTTAGGTATTTTTAGTCAGATAGATATAGTTGTTGGTTTCCAGTTCTTGTTACCATTGCTAACTCTGAGAGACGAGACAGTCCAAGTAACTTCAAAACAGTGCTGATTTATTCAAAGGATCACAGGCAAAATTAACATTACACGCTCAGGCATCTTGCACCTCCAAACTGCTCGCAGGCAGATGAAAGATGAAAGACCCTGAACCCACCAGGCCTATACATTATATCCCCTCGGTTGGGCTAGCCCCATACTACACAGAAACGTCAACCGAGACGTCTCTGTTGCCAGCTCTGCAACTGGCTCTAGCAATAGTCAAAACATGAAGCAAATCAATGTGCATGTGTGTCTGTTGATTAAGTGGTGTGTAGCTAAAAACATTCTCACACGACCTCTAGTAACATGTCGTGACTTAAACATAAGAACATATTATGGCTAAGGCTACAGTTATACACGTCGTAATAATAATATTAAACACCCTGTCTGCTGACAGTCATCAACTTTTCTCTAGTTATCCTTGACCAGATGTACCCTGTAGAAACTCATAAGCATGACTAAGCATTTAACAGTCTAACTAGACATCCTATCTCCACTAAACATTTCTAATACATAAAGTATCTATCCAATATCTATCTGACTAAAAATACCTAACAGTTGGGCGTAAAAGTTTACGTCTACTTGAAATGGCAAAAAAAGTAAAACAAGGACATTGTTTTTCATCCATATAATATTTAATGCACATTCAGCCAGTACAGTTGTTGGGTACCCTCTGAGCAGCATTTGTGTCCTTTCAGGTATAATCTTAGCACATTGCTCATGGCATAGTTGTTCCAAGTCTACCAGATTGCTTTGTTTGCTATTCAGTGAGGAATACTGAGTGAAACATTTTGTAAGTGACATGTCTTTCAAGCCAGAGCCAGTCAACGGTTGTAAATATCATTTTTGTTTTCAGTGGTCCAGAATTACCAAAGATCAATTATTTTTGTTACAGAAGCATTTTGGTTGTAGGCTAGTGTAATTTGTTTTACTATCAACGAGTCTCTTAAGTATTATGTGAATTACCCATTTAATAACTTGGTCATTTTATAAAAAAAAAAAAAAAAATTTGGACATCTTCATATTGCTTATTATGTCTGCTGAATTGTCCAGAACCCAAAGGTATAAAAAAAAACCACCAAATATCTCAAAATTCTTTGACAAAAAGATGTTTGAGATTCTTGTTTAATGAATGATCGGTACAAATAACAGATTAACAATGTATTTAACAAATGATGGAACCCAAATTTTCTGCATATATACAGTAGGACATGAAATTGTGCACATTGCTATATTGCTATGTCCAGGGAAAAACTGAAAATGTGATCATTTGACTTTCAGAATAAGATGATTTAAAGTGACAGTTTTAAACGATATGCTCACAACTGTACATCCAAAGGAATGTACTCTTTGGAATCTTAGGTCTTTAAAGCTTTGACCAGCATTTAATTGTATGCTTTAATTGAAACAGAGATATTAAGACAGGTGAAACTGGATTTATCAAATGTCAAAACTCTCATAGCAATTGGCCTTCCAGCTGGATTTCAGTCTTTTTGTTCATCTTGCACAGTGAATGAAATCCTCAGCACAGCAGCTAAAGAGCGAACCGAAAGTCAGCCCAGCTCCTCTCCTTCAGCAACCCCAGCCTCTGCAGATCCTCCTCAGCAGAGCTCTGCACCAGCTGTCGACTCCTCCTCTTCATCGTCCCCAGGCCCGCCTAAACCTTCCACCTCCTCTGCAGATCTGCAGCAAGCTACACAGGTAGCTCCCCCTACCATGTCCCCTGCTGTGCCTACTCCTCCAGCTCCAGCTGGCCCCCAGGCCTCAGGGCCAGAGAGGTCGCAGCCTGAGACGCCACAGCCGACCCCGACCCCCAGCAGCAGTGATGAGTCCTGTCCAGAGAGCAGTGAACGAGCAGAGGCTGTGAGTGTAGCTGCAGTGTAAGTAACTGTTATTACTGTTAAGGACAATAAGGATAAGGATAGAACTGCTAGAACTACTACTACTGCAGTACATTCACTGTGTTTGTATACATGTCTGCATCTGGGACAAAAATCACTTCCTCATAATTTGTAACTTTGTCAAATCTGGACACACAGGGCTTATGCAGCTAAGATGAGTAGTGTGTATACCACAAAAAATTGCCTAAAAGGAGGAAAAGCACAAGGTTCAAGGGTTAACAACACAGATTTCTGAGACTGGTTAATTTTATTAGGTGGAGGTTCACTACTGCTGAACAGTAATTAATAATAATCTTGCACTTCAGTACTGGCCTCTCAAATCTTTAGATTTACAGATCTTATCTGTTTCATATTATTGTAAATGGCAGCTCAGACAGAAACTGTTGTGAAAAGAAATAAAATGTTTGGATTTTATTGGTACACTTTAATGGAAAGGCCTTTTTATGCAGTTGTTTCTGCTTTTTTTGTGGCTTAATAATCCCTTCTCTTGTTTGCTGTATTTCAGGCAAGTGAAAAACTCAACCCTGAATCCGAATGCAAAAGAATTTCTTCCCATAAAAGGAACCGCAGTGCTGGTTAGTTTGTTGGAGCTGACACGAACAGCTGTTTCATTTTGTGTCATGGTAGCCCACTATAAAGCAACAGTACTGACTTTAATCAATATAAGCTGTCAATTCATGAAGATTTTTGGCCTTTAACAATAATATGATGGATATGACACAGTTGTACTATATCAGTTGTCACTGAGAGACATGTCAGTCACATCCAGTAGATTATAAGGTTTGTAAACCTACCAGACAGCTGAATCTGACTTCAGATTGTGCTCTCTGACTTGATTTCCATCTTTGTGTTGTGACAGAAACCTGCATCAACCCCCACTCCTCCTCGATCAGTACCTCCCACCCCTACTGTGGTGCTACCTCCTCCAGGACAGCCAGGAGGGGGGGGTCTCTATAGCAGTCCGCCTGGACACTACCTCTCCTACATCCCTCCCATCCCCCTCCAAGGACACTCCATCCAGGTCTGAGTTTCTGAACTTTAATTCAGTCCTTTTGCTGTCTGTGACCAAGAACGAATTGGCTCACTAGTCAGATGGCAGTAAAGATTCATCTCAGAAAACATGACGCTGCTTTAATGTCTCCTTGCCTCATCCTCAGGCACCACAAATGTATCAGTACACCATGTCGACGGTTAACCAGGGCAAATACCCCAGAGCCAAAGGTATATACCATATACACATGTATACATTTTTCTTTGAGTCAGTTTTGTTTTGTGTGTCTGTGCAGACTCTAAGCAGAAACAGAAAATATTTGAGCAGAGTTTTTCAAACTGGGGGTTTGGAGAAACAGAAATCATCTCTGATGCCCCATTGCAAGTAAATGCCCATAAATCCAAAAAACAACTGCAGAACCTGCCTGAGAATAATAAGGCTTTTCAGTTTTTTTCAGCTGTTCACCATAACACTTAAGGGTTAAACAACAGTCTGCATATAAAGCAAAGATTTTTTTTTTTGGTCCTCACTCATAAAATAGTAAGCTACTTGTACCTCTTGTAGACATGAAGTGAAGTCCTGATATTGTCTGTGCAAGCAAGCTGTGTGTGTGGAAAGGCATGAGTGGGAAATGTCCAGGGAAGCTCACGTGGACATTACCCTGCCTGTCCCTCCTAATATGGCCGGACTATCTCCACGATGATGTGCTTAAGTGTGTTTTCCACTGATCTTCATTAATATTTTGCATCGGCCCAGAATATTTCCCCATGGAGTATCGCGTTTCTCCATAGTGCTGTCTCATTACAGGACGCTGGACTGCTGTTGTGTGTCTGTGCAGAGCTTAGCCACACACACACACAAGGTGCAGACCAGAGAAAACATGGGCGACAAAATCCATTAATAGCAACTTTTTTCATTTGGATCTCTCAGCATGTGTTTTTTTTTTTTTTTTTTTTAAGCATTAGCATTACTGGTCATCCTGGTTCTTATAATTCAAGTGAAACATTGAGCACTTGTTCTGTCATTTCAGGTCCGATGGTGGCACCCCGTCCGGAGCACCACACCTCCCCAGCCTCCCCCATGATCTCAGCTGCAGCCTCTGCAGCAGGACCCCCGCTGGTGGCTTCGCCTTACCCCCAGTCCTACCTGCAATATGGTCAGGTGATCCAGGCCATGCCCCCACACTACCACGGGCAGGTACAGCAGAAGCTCACTGATTTTTAGCTAAACCAAGGTTACTTTGAGATATGTCTGTCTCATTAATAAATAATTCAGCACAGGATAAGAGCTTGTCACTGAAATATAAAACCTGGTTGAATTTTTAAAGAGTGAATTCTCACCCAGAAACGATCTGAAGGAATTCCATTAAAATAATTGATGGTTGTGCTGGTGCCATGAAGGTGGTGAGAAGTTCAGCTGTCATTAGTGAGCTGACGTTTTTCTGGATAATGTTCATTTTAGACAGTTTAGTTGAGAGGACTCCACCCTTTTTATTTCAGCATCCCAATTTTAGGTTCCAGACATTTTCTTGTTCCCTGTTATTTAATTTATTTCTTTCAATATTGGATTTCTTTAAGCAACAGATTTTAATGAAGAGTTGCGACAAACCCAGTTGGTTAAAAATTCTTAAAAATACATTTCTTCCATCTCCCTTATGGATGAATCCAGAATCTCTGAATATAGGATTTCAAACATTTACCTGTTGGACACGAGATGTTTCCTAGTTCCCTGAAAAGCCCATTGTCAGTGTTTGGAACATGGAGGCTTCAAGTTTCAACATCACACCATGTAAGTTTCATATTGGACCATGATTGCCTCCAAACTGGTTGTGATGTCATAAATCCTGCAGGTATGTCCAGAGATTTAAGTTGAGCTTAGAGAAACTTGCCACCCTCAGGGGATGAATGTGAGTGTAAACTCTGCTTGTAATTCACTCTGTGAACTGTGAACACCATCACAGTAAAGGAACTAGAAGAAACACAGGCTTTTGACTGGAGGGGGACTTAAAGAAATTTATTGTGACTCTTTGAGTGTCAGGGACCCTACATGAAGTCCTGGCCCCAAGGTTGGGTGGTAAAGGTTAAAGTAACATCCTACTTCCAGGTTGTAGACCAACAGTAATGTCTATTTTGGACAAAGAGTGTAAATCTACTATGATCTCAGTCAAAGGGCATAATGACACTCTAATCTTTTATTTAGATTTTTTTCGATGTGACATTTTTTTTTTATCTGACAGGAAACAGGAAGAGAAGGCATGCAGCACATGCTCCTAGACAAAGTCAAATTGAAAATGTAAATGTTCATCATCTAAATCGGATTTGTAGTACATCAAAAACCTCTCTTAATAAAACCCCCGCTACAGAGTTGGACTATTGCATAATTTTTTTGTCACAGGAACTAAACTAATCTAATATAATTTCCTGTTTGGTTCCATGAGCATTTGATAAAATCTTTGGTTTACTCTTGGTTTGACAGGGTTTTTTTTATCCGTATGTTTAAAAACACCCTCTATTGTCTCTCTTGTTATTTCCAGCCAGTTTACTCTATGCTACAAGGGGGTGCTAGGATGTTGACATCTGGGGCCCCTCCTCAGCCAATGGGTCCTCCTGGCCCCCAGTACCCCAGCCAAGCTGAGGGCCCGCCAGGGCCACAACAGGCCTTGTATGGTAAGCAGGAAGTGGGGTGATCATATCTAGGTTCAATTGAACAGATTTATTTTAATGAGTCACAACAGGATTATGTTAACCAAAACATACATTTTATTTAATGTAGTTTAGTTTGTTGTGATCTGCCCTCACAGTGAGTCACTAGTTGTGAATTCAGGGCTCCGAACAGAAAAGATGTGTTGCAGATGTTTGAGTTCTTATCTCCTACATAGGAAATAAATGTGACTGCACATTTTGTCATTGGGTCAGAAGTTTACATACATTCAGTTGGCTGTGCCTTTAAACAGCTTAGAAAATTACAGAAAATGATGTGATGGCTTTAGAAGCTTCTGATTGGCTAATTGACATCATCTGATTCAATAGGTGGTCAACCTGTAAATGTATTTTAAGCCCTACCTTCAAACTCAGTACCTCTTTGTTTGACATCATGGGAAAATCAAAAGAAATCAGCCAAGAGCTCAGATAAAATCGTGGACCTCCACAAGTCTGGTTCATCCTTGGGAGCAATTTCCAAACGTCTGAAGGCACCACGTTCATTTGTACAAACAATAGTACGCAAGTGTAAACACCATGGGACAATGGAGCCATCATATCGCTCAGGAAGGAGACGCGTTCTGTTTCAAAGAGATGAATGTACTTTGGTCTGAACAGTACAAATCAATCCCAGAACAGCAGCAAAGGACCTTGTGAAGATGCTGGAGGAAACAAGTACTGAAGTATTTGTATACACAGTAAAACAAGTCCTGTATCAACAAAACCTGAAAGGCTGCTCAGCAATGAAGAAGCCACTGCTCCAAGACCGCCATAAAGGCAGACTATGGTTTATAGCTGCACATAGGGACAAAGATCTTACTTTTGGAGAAATGTCCTCTGGTCTGATGAAACAAATTGAACTGTTTGGCCATAATGACCATCGTTATGTCTGGATAAAAAAGGGGGAGGCTTGCAAGTTGAAGACCACCATCCCAACCATAAAGCATGGGGGTGGCAGCATCATGTTGTGGGGGTGCTTTGCTGCAGGAGAGACTGGGCCACTTCACACAATATATGGCATCATGAGGAAGGAAGATTATGTGGATATGTTGAAGCAGCATCTCAAGACATCAGTCACGAAGTTAAAGCTTGGTCACAGAAGGTCTTCCAAATGGACAATGACCCCAAACAGACTTACAAAGTTGTGGTAAAATGGCTTAAGGACAACAAAGTCAAGGTGCTGGAGTGGCCATAATAAAGACCTGTCCTCAATCCAATAGGAAATTTTTGGGCAGAACTGAAAAAGGCTGTGGGAGCAAGGAGGCCTACAGACCTGACTCAGTTCCACCAGTTCTGTCTGGAGGAATGGGCTAAAAGTCCAGCAACTCATTGTAAGAAGCTTGTGGAAGGCATCCTGAAACATCTGACCCATGTTAAACAATTTAAAGGTAGTGCTACCAAATACTAGCCAAGTGTATGTAAACTTCTGACCCACTGGGAATGTGATGAAAGAAATTAACGCTGGTCAGTCTTTTTTCATTATTATTATTATTATTATTATTATTCTGACATTTCACATTCTAAAAATAAGGTAGTGATCCTAACTGACCTAAGACAGGGAATGTTTATGGGATTAAATGTCAGGAGTTATGCAAAACTGAGTGTACATTTATTTGGCGAAGGTATATGTAAACTTTTAACTTCAGCTGTACACGTATAGCATGGAAACAGAAAGTGCAGGTCAGCTCTTTGTAACTTCAGGATGAGAAACACTGGAATCCCTCAGATTACTGGAAGGTATCTGTTTTTATAAGCATTAAAGGAATAACAGGGAACAGTGCTTCTGGACTGAAGTTACAAAATTATATTTCCCGACTATCATTCTTTTTTTGTTATTTGCTCTTTGCCTTAGCTCCTCAGTCATTCTCTCACCATTCGGGCTCCATCCACCCTCAGCCTTCCAGTACCCCTACTGGGAATCAACCCCCACCCCAACACACTGCACCCAGTACAGGACACACTCAGGTGAGCTCTGCTGACTCACTTCACTACACACCACAGTGTTCTGGATTTTCTGTTGCTGCCTTCCAGCACTTGAATGCAGCAGCCCAGGACGACTTCTAAGAAGAGTCTGAGCTTTAACCACAGTTCTGATTGTTCAGCTGTAAATTATGACTATAAGAATATTCATATTCTCTTTGTTTATTTTCACACTTTACTGAAATGAATGTAAACCAGCCTGCCTGGATGATGGAAAAAAACATGGGGGAATTTTATAAAATGGTTATTAATATTGTACAAGCAATTTGTAGTAAATGGGCTTAAACATATAGTAGTTTGTCAGTGAACAAGGTCGTTTGACACAACCAGGCAACGTATTATACTTGTTATCTCTGTCAAACACTTTTCCACTTGTTTTCACTCGCAGTCGAGTCAGGGTGGTCCACAGCCTCAGTCTATGTTTCATCCTGGAGGTCTCTCAGCTCCCACCCCTCCAACCCTGCCACCTGGCCACAGCTCCCCCCAGGCCTCCTACACCATGCAGGGATACAGCCTCTCCGCCCACCAGCCACTGCCACACGGCTTCCCTTCAATCAGCCAACTCACACAGGTGCCTGTCAACAGCTTAGTCTTTAAGAGAATCTGATGTGGGATGTCAGAAATGGTCCTACTAGAATTTATGCTGAATTACAATTTCATCCTGTATATGTAAGATCTTATCTAGAATATTACATCTATTAAAACTGGACCTGTTGTTTTGTTTGTCCTCTGCAGGCTCATGTCACAGGACCTCACCACTCTGGTGGTCACGGCCACCCACCCGTCATGCTTCACTACGGCCCCCCTCAGCAGGGTAGTGGCTCCAACCCCCCACACGGCCCACCACCCCAACAGGGAGCACCGCAACACTTCTACATCGGGCCCCCCCAAGGTAAAACATCTTAGATATAGACCTTGTCCTGTGAATGAGGGCACATTTTTCCTCTTCAGGAAAAATATATCAGAGGAAACAGAAGAAAATCTGGGTGATAGTGAGGTGTTAAAGCTCACATGCGCCTCACATGCAGCTCCTTTAACATGCTGAGTCTAGTTTTGCTGCAGCTGCTCACCTCTGAAGTGTCAAATTCAATACCTTGAAGCAGTACTGTAATATTTTTAGAAATCTTGTTTGTCCTGAGGTTTTAAATATTCACTCTGACACCACTCATACCTGTACAGTAAATACTGTATGAATCTATAGCCAGCAGCTGATTAGCTTATTTTAGCAGAAAGACTAGAGACCAGCTGAAACATCCTGGTTGTGACCAGAGATCACAAAATTCTACCAGTGCTTTGAAAGCACACTAAACATTTGATATCAAATTCATTTAATTCGTATAAACACCAAATGTTGTGGTTTTACAGGGGTTCACGTTTAAGTTTTTTGTGCATTGCCTTGCAGCTGTTCAAGTTCAGGCTCACCCGACCCAGCAACTGTCCTTCCATCCCTCTGCAAACTGAAGTGTCCTTGTCACAGCTGGAGTCTGGAGCGAAGACAGCAGTGTTTACGTGACGAAATCCCAAGCCACTCATAACATTCCCACCTCTTGACATAAAGTTAACATCTTTATTTTTTCCCAGAGAATTTAGAAAAGCAGAGGGAAGACAAACTTCTCACAGGACAAGATTCAGTCAACTTTGAGGAGAAAGTTTTAGTGGATTTTACTATGTAAGTACAGACTGTTTACACGCATGGACATGAAGCTGGACTCAAGACAAACTGGTGGAAGCTTTTGGACTTACGACAGTGAAAACATTGTTTTTACGCCCAGTTCCACCTCTGTCTTTTCAGACGAAACCAGTTCATTACTAATAAAACCACTTAAAAAATATATATATTTTAATTTTCATACCCTTTACCACACTGTAGCAGATGTAACTGACAGGATGATCATTAGTGAACTCCAGTTTCATAAGTGTTTAATTTGAAATGTAAAGATGGCAGTTTGTGGTTTTAGGGGGTGAACACAGACTGTGGCTTGACAAGGAATAGTTCCAGGCATCGCGCCAGTGATCGTGAAATGTTAAAAGGAAAAAAAAGGGTTCAGAGAAATTGGTTTTTGCTATAGGAAATTAAGTCTGACAGTTTAAAGTTTTTTTTAAAGGTTTAATTAAATTGTAGTTAAACATTTCTAGTTCAAGACAACAAAAACATAAATACGTTGTAAATAAATCATGTGATTAAGACATTCTCAGGAGTTGTCAGTAAAACTGGAGTAAAGCTCAATATTTCAGTCTGTCCAAACCTCTGTGTCAGACACTGGAGGAAAGGCTTAACCAGGAAAAAATAAAAAATAAAAGGATATTTTGCAGATACAGATGACAGAAAATATACTTAAAAAAAACTACAGAACTTTAACTGTTCTGATCAATTCAGAAGAGTAAACTACAGAGAAACTGTGACACTGAACCAATTGCCATGTGAGACCAATGTATTTTTATCTGATGCCCGACAGGAAAAATAATCTGATGTTATATGATATCCAAAAACAGATTTTAATGTTCCCAATCTTTCTCATTTCCTTTAAATTAATAACATTTAAAGGTTAAATTTACAGGAAACAAGGATTAGGGCAAAGTCTCAAGGAGTAAAAACTAAGCTGTGTAAGAGAAGTGTGTTATTTTCCACTTTACAACTCTGATCATATTTACTGTACGTTCATGTTGTTTGTGCTATGAGATGATGCTGGTCTCTTGGTCCAGACTGAAATATCTCAACAGCTGTTGGATTAATAGCCAGGAAATTCAGGGTTAGCAGGGGTTGTTTTGTTTCCCCTGACTCTTCCTCTAGTGCCATCTTTAGGTCTGCCCTTAGCTCATAAACTTGTCCAGGGCGTCACAGGGCGTCACAGGGCCATGAGCATGGCTATAGATTAGTCTGCTCTAGGACTATCTGAGAACAATACTTATGACACCAAGATAAAGTCTAATCAAACTGTCCTGCAATAAATCCTCCTCCAAGTAGGTGATAGTGGTGAATTCTGGTTTTAGAGAAGTGTGGATTCAGCTATATGATGATTTCGGAAGATGCGGTTTGTCTGTAGCCCTTGGACGGGTTGATAAAAACTGACAGATGGTTCTTTTATTTTGTCCAACTCATTTGTATCACTGGGGAGAGGCTAAGTACCTGGAACACCTGTCAGTATAATGCAGTACAGTTCAGTAGCAGCACAATTATTTGAACACAAACTGAACATTATCATCTTCACTAAAGAGGACTTATTGCAGGACTGTTGTTAGACTGCAACACTTTCAGCTGGGTGTACCTAATCAACGTATGCACAGCTTTTTACAGTGGATTTAAAAAGCTGTGCATAGTGGATGTTTAGTGCCTGATATCCACTCCTGTGGTTAGTCATAAATGAATGTAGTCTACACAATGTGAAATTACCATCAGAGAGTTTGAGGCGATGTCTTCAAATGCCTTGTTTTGTTGGAGAAATGCTCTGAAACAAAGATTCAGTTTATTGTGATCCACAATACTAGTCAGAGAAAAACCAAATCCTCACATCATCATAATCTACATTTGATGCTCTAGTGAGTTTCTGGATCAGCAGGATGGAGTCAAAATGGCACAGAGGAAGAATATGTTGTTTTAATGCACACTCAATGTTAGTAAAAGACAGTCATTGCTGGTTTGGGTCTGCACATGGGATTTGAGTGTAATTATGTCCATCTATGGCTAATTGTGGAAGTGGAAATCAGGCAGATTTGGTTTTAAATCTACATGGTTTGCAGAGTTTTCTGCACTCGGCTACAATTTGGTGTTTTAGATTCGTGTTTCTACTTTCAGAGGCCTGATAAAAGTCAAACCTCTTGCTGGCAGAATTACTTCTACCCACACAGATTGCAAAACTGAAACAGTTTCTACAGGGCTTATTTCCTTCAGATAAACCTTCGAGAACTGAGAAAAGGAGCTGCACGTTTTCATATCGAGTCAGTTTCTTTTCTCAGAGCTTCAGCTCTTTAAATAAACACACTGCCTTCACTAGCAGGCAAAGGTGGATGAAGACAACTGAAGAGGGGTTGGAAGGCTCACTGTGGTCAGGTTGTCAGAAGTCGTTCACTCGTCCTCATTAAGTCAGTCAGCGTCCCATCATGCACTGAGATTGCTAATGAAGCATCTGAAAGGAAAACAAAATGAGCCGACTGCTGTTGCACAAGAAAAGCTCTAAATATCATTGAGTTACGTTAATTTACGGGTTACTGGTTGACATAGTTAGTTTCTTCGTCATCATCATCGGTGTCGTCGTCGTCGTCGTCATCATCGGTGTCGCTTTGAGCCGCCATTTCTGGTTTGGGTTGTGGACAGTCTAAAATTCAGTATCAGATAATCTGGATGTGACCTCAAACATTCCACTGTATTTCATGATCATCTGCTCGTTAGATTTTGATTTCATGTGTTTAGGTGGTGATGCGCATGCAAGACAAAAGGTCAGAGGTCACCAGCGTTACTGAACAACTGGACAGTAGCCTCAGCTGGTAGTTGGGCCCTAAACACAGACCTACATTTACATAAAGTCTTGTTGGGTTAAAACTTGTAAAGCCCTTTTTAGTAGCTTTTATGGAGTTTGTTGAAATTTCACAATAGTCTTCCAATAGATATCACTGAGGGGTGATGCAACTAACAGTTACTGGTATATTTTTTGATATTTAATTTAGTATGATTTAAAGCAAGGAAAATGTCTTGCATCAATGATCCTGGAACCATCACATTTTTGATATTTATACTTGGAAAAATTAAGGCTAAATATGTATGAGCACTTTAAATACTGGGAAACCATGTGCTGAGTACTATGGTGTGTTGTGATATGGCTGAACAGCTGCTAAATGGACCTGGTACATGAGCGGTACACACCTGGGGTACAGGTGACCTCTGATGTAGACAGTAGGGCTTCCTGTGTGAAACATCACTGAGGAAGAACTGAAAATCTAAGAACTGCTGCTGATGGACAGCGGAAACGAACTCACTTGCAATCTGTCCTGGGTACACATTCAGATAGTCTCCGTTATGTTCGAGGTTCACATAATCATTTCGATCTGTGGATGAAGAAGAAAATAAAAATTGCTGATCAATTCACACTTGAGCTACAAATGACACAGACTTCACTGTTGTACTACCTGAGTGTTTCCTTTATCTTTCTTTTTTTTTTTTCTTAAACTACCTGAACTGGGCGTTGAAGCTCGGCTCTGATTTGTTGTCGGAGGAGCCTCATCATCAGGCAACACCAGTCTACATTAAAAGAGAGATGCTTAAATCTAAATCTGATTTACAGGAAAAACAGGTTTGATATGTCTGTGCAGATTCTCAGTCATCCAGGTCATAGTAAACTGATAAAACTTAGAAAAAATAAACTGGACTAGATTTCTAGGTCAAAGACATTTCACTTCTCATCCAAGAGGCTTCATCAGTTCTGACAGGTTTGATAGAAAAAAAAAAACCTACATGTATCCTGCGTCTTCTGCATCGCTGTCTGCAGGCTGAGGGCCTGTAGGAAACACCAGTCAACTCAGGTCAGGCACCATCATGTGCTACAATGGCATCACAAATGTCTTGTAGGCTCAATTTGTTTACAAGGCTGGTACACTGTGATGTGTTGCTTTCAACAGGGAGCAGGCCAAGGTCAACAAGTCCCATGTTAAGACTTGACTAGCACTGCTCTTCCTAAATGTCTTCATGTTTGTGACTTACAGACAACAGTGCACTGACAGTGTCAGTTAGCTTAATGAACTGCAGTTAAAGCAAACATGACCTTACCTGCTTGGTTCTCATAACTTGGAATACTTCCTGTAGAATTAAAAATAAATAAATCTATCATACTTTTGAGAATTTTAAATAATCACAGTTAGAGTGTTGCCATGTTGAAGTGTAACAAACATAAGAGAAAGTGGTAGAGGTACATCTTTGTTCTTTTTATGTATGAAATAAAAATTATGTATCACTCATGACTTAAATGTGGAAAAACAGCCCGAAGGGAAACTGGCACAATGGGAAAGAAAAACATTATCATCTAAAATATTTTAAAAAAAGAAGGGTTCTAACCGGTTTCTATTGGGGTGACTGATCGGGGTCTCCGCTGAGTCCCAGGAACAGCTAAAGGTGAGCTGAGGGTCAAAAGAAATCAAATTTAAAAAAAAATCTGTGTAGACTCAAATCTCTGACATGAGATGATTCTGAAGTTCCTTTGTTTATTACTCAAAAACCAAAGCATGGATGAGAACCACAAAACATAAAATTTAGGTCAAATCATTGAATCCTAGCCTGGACTGAAAACAATCAGATAAACATACAAACATGGATGGATTGCATTTTTTCCCTGAGCACATCAGTTCTACCGAGGAGCCCCAGACTGAGAAATGCCCCGTTTACACCAGAAGAACTTTCCCCAGGGACCAGAAACCTTTTGTGCTCTGTGCGTTTCCACTGAAGGAAACCGGGATTGAAAAGTCCCTCGTCACAGAGTTATCGTTAGTTAGCAACAGCTGACAGGACCCCACTGGCTGTCATTTTAACCAGAAACAATGATGACCAGCAGAAGCTACTACCTGAACAATAAACAATTTCCACACTGAGCTTTGCTAACAAGATTGTTGGTGTCACTGGCAATACTGTGCCTACCCTGAAGTAGAAGCTAAAAACGTGCCTCATTATCTCTCTGAAGTCGCTGGGTGTCTCTTTGTAGTTGAACTATTAATGTTGCTGGCCGTGTGCCCAGGAGGCCCATCCATTAATACAGCTGTGTTTTGAGCCTTACTTTGGACATTACTGAGTATTGATGAATTGATTACAGTCAGAGTTAGTGCTGATTGAGGCCTCCTAGTTTTGGTAGGTAGGAACCAGGTGTGGTTTGTGATTAAAAGGAAAAAATAACTCACAGATGTGACAGATTGTTGGAGGAAGCAGTGAAGGAGTTCTGATCAGTGGCCGTCTGGGCTGCATCTCAATAGAGAGAAAGTGACCTTTATCATCATCGTTAAAGACCAATGTTAATGTCAACATTACATCAGCATTAGTTCAGTGTCAGGTTAATATCATTAAGACAAGAGTGGAGATTTTCAGATTTGATTTTGTCAAGTTTCGTTTAGACTTACATGGGCGGATGACGCTGAACTCAGAGGATCTGAGGGAAAGAAGAGACACATCAGAAAAAACCCAGCTGCTCGCACCATGGTCATTTCATTTCATGTGAAACTGAAGGTCTTAACTAGCAGAAGAAAAGACTTACGGTATGTATTCTTCTGAAGCATGTGTTTGGCTGACGTAGACTGGGAGTAAACAGAAATTGTTAAGAATAATTTAGTTGAATTATATTTGAAATGTAGTGTATTGACCATGAGAAGTGGGAAATTGTTGAGCTTAGTCTGTTAAAAAGATCCTTCGAAAAACCACAGGATGTAATATCTTGAGGTTAAGTCACAGCGAACAAGGACAGCAGCTGTTAAGCCCATGTTGTCATGGAGAGAAATTAGTGTGTTACAGGAACTAAAGATAAAAAGACTTTTACAGGAAATAAATGCAAATCATTTCAATGTCCCCACTGTGTGTGTAAATTACTGATATTTATTCTAATTGTATTTATTTGTGACACTTTTGACATTTGTTTGTGAATTGGATAAAGAAGTTATAAATGCTTTCATCTGTAGATCTGGTAACCCACACATCACCATCACCATCACCTAGACCGATTTGTCTGCACAGTATGAAGTGAGACGCCAGCTCACCCAGCACGCTTTTGTTCCTACAGTCCAGACAGACAACGGCCAGCAGGATAGTGGAGACGAAGATGGCGGCCAACACCATCAGGATGAACCAGGAGACATCCATGGTTCATCTGAGGAGGAGAGAAGAGGACGGTACGAGACCGCCAGAGCTTTTAGTCAGCTCAGTCCACAAAAGGTACATTTGGATTGTTATACTGTAGCTCTTAAAGCGCTCGTAACAAAACCAACATGTGCAGCTGAGGTTTGGTCAGATCCCCTGGACTTTATTTGGCAACACTATTTTGCTATTACTATTTTTGAAATTTCCTAAGAAGGTTTTTGTGAAGCACATTGTCATTTAGTACCAATTATGGCGAAACTGCTAATTTCATTGAAAAAAACAAAAACTGTATTCACATGACCAGTCTAAAAGTGTCCAAACTGTGTGTAGAAGGTTTGAATGAAGAAAATCACCATCACACACAATCTCTCTCTGAGATGCAACCTGACAGAGTTGGACCAACATCCTTGTCCTTAATGCTTGCCTGTATAAGAGCTTTATTATTAGGGCTGCACCTAATGGTTATTTTCATTATTGATTAACAATGATTCTCTCATTAAATCATTAAGTTGTAAAGCATCAGAAAACTGTACAACACCCTACAGCACAAGGTGATGACATCCAATGATGGACCATTACATCAAAGTCCACACATACTGAATGTACCATAATGTAAGATAAAGTGACTAATTCTAGAATTTGAAAAAGTTTTGACATTTTTGCTTTATAAATTAAATTATTAGCCGAGTTGCTGATTTACTTTTGATTAACTAATTGAGTAACCATCATAGCTCTAATATACTCTTCTTCTTCTCATTGCTCTGTAATTTGAAGTGCTTCAATAATTTTAAATTATGACCCATCCTCCACATTTGATTATAATTAAATAAACTCAAGGAAAAAATTAAGGGAGATGCAAAGCTTTAAAGGCCAAATCCGCTAATCTGTGTTACTGTCTCCCAGTATTCAGTGGAAACAAATCACTTAAACTGGAGGAAATAGCACAGTTTGTTGGGGACTATTTTCAGTGGTGGATTAATCCACATTGTGCTGCTCTAATAAAGAAACCCAGGAAAAACCTCTGACATACTGATAATCGGAAAATATCTGGTCAATAAAATGCTTTAGTGCCATTTTAAAGTTTGTTCTATGTTATTTCTGTTGTACTTTATGCTATTCTAACATATCAGAATACATTTTCTTTGTGTTTAGCATAAAGAGGGCTACATATCAGATAAGTATATTTTTCTGATTTAACCAGCTTGGTGTGGACATAACCTGGGATATGATGGAGATCGGGGCTCGGGGTGGACACTGGACCAGGGTCACCACAGACCTTAGAGCTAATCTACAGTACACATCATGCCATAGGTTTAGATGTTGAAACCTACAACTCTGTCAGTGGCGGTAAATTATTTTAAAAGACAAAATCCAATTTGCAGCCAAAAAAAACCTCAGAACAGAACTCATTTTGTCTTTATTCACTATTATGTACTTATCTATGAACACGTGTCAAGAGGAAACCATGTTTTAAAAATGAAATGGCCTGCTCTGTACTATATAACTGGTGGTTTTCACTTTCCTGGGGTGTCAGAAGATGAACCTGCTGATGATAATCTTCCTCCTGATCACAGAGGTGCGTCACACAGGAAGGAAAACCATTTCACATGTGGTACAGCCAACTGGTACAGCTCAGTTTTTTTCCTCTGTAAAGCTCAGTGCTGCACTTAAACAATCAGTCGATTCCAAAGCCTGGAAACGCACTTCACAGAAAATGCCTCCACTGGTTCAGACCAGGCATCGAAATCGCCACAGAAACCTGCCGCAAAGAACCTATTTGCTTACTCACTTCTAAACTACAAACGTCTGATTTCCAAAGGGTCTAACTCAGCTCCTCACACAGCACTGCAGTGTGATGGGCGGCCATCTTGTGAGTTGTGGCTCCATCTCTTAGCATGCCATGCACCAAACACACACGCCACAGTAAGCCCTGAAAGGTTTGATTAAAAGGCAGCCAACCAACACAATTAAGCATAGGAAGGCCAGATATGTGGAACGGAAGTGTGACTCCAGTAGGCAATGATAGATTTGAATCAAATAAGTAACTACTCTGCTGAGTCTTCAGTGAAGAACCAACATGAAAGTTGATCAAAAACATTTATCTTTATGAAAACAGGTGTGATGCAGTTTAAAATAAACAAAATGATCATTTAAAGTCAGGAAATAAGGTTCAAGGATGTTATTATCAATTCACCATATGTGCAGGACATACAGAAAATCGAAATACCGTTTCTCTCTCACCTAGTACTGGGTGCCATAACATTTAGAAACTACAATAGAATAAAGTAGAAAAAAATAGAATAGAATAAGAACTGGATTGGCGCAAGTAGGATAAATCTAAACGGTACAGGTTAAGAAGCATTCAGATGTAAAATAATCCATTACAAGTAAAAGTTCTGATTCCAACTCCTACTTAAGTAAAAGTAGAGAAGTATAATCAGACATAAAGTTGAAGTATCAAAGTAAAAATACCCACTAGGAAGACACAAACTAACTCCAGTAAGTGTTAGATGATTTTTTAAAAAACCACATTGATATTAATACTGATGCATGAATGTGTAGGCAGCATTTTACTGGTGGAGCTGCTCCGGGTGGAGCTACTTCTGAATACTTAACACAGTGTTGAATAGCTGACCTGTAATAATGCATACATTGTTAGTGAGATGGTTAAGTTTCAAAATCTGCTACAAAGTAAAAATGCAACTGTCCAATATATGTATTTGAGCAAAAAGTACTCAAGTATGAGTACGTTAAAATTGTTCTTAAGTACAGTGCTTTAGTGAATGCACTTGGTTATCGTTACTTTTACAGCCAGCAGCTCCCTGCTCAGTATTAGGGGATGACCCAGTTATTGATGATTTGGCATTTCAGGCTGTTTGATCTCAATGACCCAAATTCTTTTGCATGTTGGCTCAAAATTTGGTAAAAGTGTGTGCCACATTCAGATGCAAAGGAGTAAAAAAAAAAAAAAAGGTTCTGCCAGGCTTTCAGTTCTTTTTCTCGAGTTCTGGCAGGATCGGAGAGTAAAGTTATACTACTCTGGAAAGCCACAACTTCTCTGTTCTGCCTGAGACAAAATCCCACTGGATGCACTGTGTTGGAGGTCAGTGTATTTTGGGTACAAGTTGAACTTTGGCCTGCAACACCTGGTGGAAAATCAGCACATGCTGTTATAGCATGCACAGATGCGCTCTACTGTAAATAATGGCCTTACTTTGTACAATGTTCAACATGCACTTTTGGTGTACAGAGAAGCCCCATGATTCCAATGAGCCAAGATGGTAATGACTTGGCCTGTGGCAGCAGCACATCTAAAACATGAGCATTATTGGGCCATGAAGCGAACAAGGGTTTGGCTTCTTCACTAGGCCTCAGTGTGAAAACTGCGGGTGTGGTTCAGTGCTCACCCCGACCTCCTCCACGCGTATGCTGGGAATAAACTGAGGTTCCTCCATCATGAGGTCACACAACTAACACCTGAGGAAATAAAACAAGGGAAAACTCACCTACACCTGAGGACTAATGTCGACTGAGGAGACGGCTGAATGGAGGAACGGGAGGAGGGCTAGCGATGTTTCAGGGCCTATGGCTGGTCTTGTGTCCCCCACAGTATCTGGTCCACATGAGACTAATGTCACCAAATATCTGCCATGACTGAAGACCTCTTTGCTCACTTTCCTCTTTCTATTTTCCTGGCAGTTGTATGATCTGCACCTTCAGTGACCAGCTTGACTCTTTCCTCCCACTCTCTCTGTGACTGACTCTCCTCCTCTGTCACCGCTGCACCCAATCACCTCCTCAGTTGAGACGATGAGTTTCTTTTCACCACCTGCCCCAGATCCTCTAATGTTCTGTCTTCTTAGTGTTTCCTCTGAGAAAGATGACACCGATTCAGGTCACGTTTCTCCAGAGAGTGCTCTAAAAATGCAGAAAACACTTAATGACTAAATTCTCAGCACAAGATTCAAGTTACTGAATGTGTCACCAACCTCTGCAAAGGGTGACTCACTAACCAACCAACTACTGTAAAAGTTGAATGAGGTGTGTGGGATGAGCAAACTGCCCTCTTTCAGACGCTCAACTGCAACTGGTGATGGAAACTGGAAAAGGGGGCCTTCAGCAAAAACAGCAAAATGTCAGAGACAAAAAAAAAACAAACAAACACCTCGCACCAACCCGGAGATGTAACTGTGACACCTCAGAGTGTTGCCGGGTGTTAAAAAGCTGCAAAGTTATTTGAACGCTGCTGCAACCGTCTCAACATCCTCCCACCTACAAACAGGAAACCACACCAAGGGAAGGAAGCCGAGTCCTCCTCTTGTCTTCTGTCCTCGCTCGGCACCTTTTCTCCTTCCGTCAAGAGAAGACTCAGAAAACACGAGAGAGGAAAAAGAGGCCGAGCAGAGCAACCCCTCCCATGAATGAGGGAGGAGGGGGGACACCTGCTGAGAAAAATTAGAAAACACATCAGACACCACAGCCAAATTGATCTGATTGTGCAGGTGGAAACTTGGACCACCGTCCAAAGAATTTGACCCCCGCCTCATTAGGATTATTTAGACTAACTCAGCAGGGTCCATGTGCAACAACCAAAAACCTAAGATTGGTGGTGAAGAGGCACTGAGATCTTTCAAATATCACACTACAAGAGGTTTATGTTACAAGTAAAAGTCCTGTAAAACTACAAAAGCATGAGCAACAAGATGCAGCTATGAATAAAAGTACAAGGTATTCATAGGTAACATTCATTTTGCTTCAGTGCAGCTAAGTTTAAGCACTTGTGTTAAAGTGAAAACCTTCACATTCGATGCAATGTAAATAACACAAGCTTTAAAATCCATCTGTTCATTAGTGCCCATGTATCCCCGAGGGTTGGGGGGGGGGCTGGAGCTGGTCGCAACTGACACCGAGTGAGAAGCAGGGGAAGATTTTACAGCCACTTGAATTCGCTTTCCAGAAAAGGTCTTTGAGCAAATATCAGATGTTCCTTTTGGGCATGTCTGTGTTTGACTGACAGCAGCCAGAGCCATCTAGTCCACAAACTGACATCAACAGCGCACCTTCACTTGTTCCTCTTGTTGGCTTGTTCAGTAAGCTAAGGTGCAGGACGAGGTTGTGTTTATGCTTGTACAGCAAGTTAGCTAAGAAGGAGACTTTAGCATAAAAGCTCATTTAAGTACAGAGTCTGTGGTTCTTGTGTAGCAGAAAGAAAGAAGTCCCACTCAGACAGAACCAACACTACAGAGGGAGCTGAGCAGTGAAGTCTTTGCTCTGCTCCTCTGTAATTTAACCCATCTGGCACTTTAACCCTGGTGAAATTACAGGACAGACATTCAGCAGGGATGAAGACAAAAGAGAAAAACCGCTCCAGGAGGATGTCAGAAAGTTGAAGAGGATGCAAACAGAAATTAGTCACAAATGTTGATCCTTCTCAGACTTAGAACTCAGCCAAATCTGAAGACACACGGATTTCATGTAGTGCGACTTATACTTCTTGATGATATTATCATCTCTGATTTCCTAGAACTTGCCAAACTAATCTGCTGATAAATTGTCTGTACATCCATGGGTGAACTGAAAACAGGAAGTGCTACAAGTACCAAAACCTGAATACAGGCGGTGCAGCCGCCTTTACAAAGTAAAATCAGCCAGTATGTTGGCGTTGGCGTTTGCATGTTTACATCTATCAGATTATTTATAGATCTAAAACATTTGGCCTTACTCCATTTTCACACAAAAGTTTCACCCTGAGCTGACAAAACAGAGGGACGAGCAGATCCTCAGCAGTAAAAGTTTGCAGAACACCAACTATCAATTTATTAATTCAGACAAAATTAATTGGCAACCGTTTTAACTGATAATCAAGTCAATTAATTGCTGCTTTTATTTTTCAAGCTCAAGGTACACACTCATTGTAGCTTCACAAGTCTGACAACATCTGATTCAATGTTTGTCACATGACTACAAATTGAATTTTTGTAGGATTTGAACTGAGGGTTGAATCAGACCAGCTCTTTGAATACATTACCTTGAGCTATGGTACATTACACAAGGTCCTTTTCACTCTTTTCAAAATTTCTAAGGTAAAACACTTAATGAAATAGACAATTAGTGGATTAACAGATAATAAATATACCCTGCTTTAAAATACAAGGATGTTGTTCTGGACAGGATTTAAATTACAGGACAAACTGCATGTTTGTAAAAACAAAACAAAACAAAAAAAACATTGCTGCTTTATCATTAATTATGACTAGAGATGGGGTGAAAATTACCCAGCTACACAATGAATGGTGTTAAAATCACCACCATCCCATTGACACAGAAATCCCATCTGAACGGGATGCAAGTTCAGAACATAACCCCCTGAAAAAGGAAAAAAAAGCGTGCACAAGGTGAATTTACTTACTTCTGACAGACCCGAGCTCACTGTCTCTCCCCGTTTCCAGTGTTTAACTTCATCCAAGCTAGTTGTGAGCAGACTGTGGCTTCATATTTACTGCACAAGCATGACAATGGTACCACTATGAACATCTCTCAGCAGAACTGAGAACAGATGTAGTTCCCAAAATGTTGAAATATCCCTAAAGATGAACAAACGCTGACTGCTTTTAGCACCAGTTTTTTTTTTTTTTTTTACTTTGA
>NW_018128011.1:1263225-1269959 GCF_001952655.1 Monopterus albus | reverse complement strand
TTTTTTTTTTTTTTTTTTTTAACTTTGATTTTAAAATTATTTAAATACAATATTCACATGTTGGCATGCTGACAAATTTCTATCCTGCCACTTCTGTGTCAGTATCAACATATTTTCTTATCTTGGCTCATTAAAAAAAACAAACCAAAAAAAAAAAACTATTTCCATGCTCTTGTTGAGATTTTTGTACCTGTTACTAAAATGTTACCAACACATTTCCATGACAGACATTTTTGCCTTCATCAACTACAAACACAAACATCCGACAAGTTTATTCTGGTTTAATAGCTCACAAAAAACATCAGCTAAAATAGTGTGAGGTTGATTATTCACATTCATTTAAAAGCTTCTCTCCTTTTTAAATGACCATTGTTAACATGACATTTTCAGCAGCATGTGCTCTACCTGCCTTCGCTGGACACAAACCATCAAACTAGTTTCTGGGTTGACCTGGTGAAGCGCACTGAGCCAGACTGTGCTTTGACATGACACGAAGAGCCAGAGAGAGACCTGCGAGAATGCTGAAATAGAAAGTCGCAGCTCTTTAAAAAGCCCTGCTTTAAACACAACAGTAGTAATGCTTGTAAAAGATAAATGAATAAAAAGGTAAAGGGCTAATAAGGATTCTTCCCTTTTTTCTCCATTCATTTACCGAACTGGAAGAAGGTTAGTGTTATTCAAACTCATTCAAACCTATAATACATGATTATGAAAGCTGATTAATAAAGCTTGCCCTGTACCCCTCACCCCACAAAAAAAGAATTCACTCAAAGTTTGGCAACCTTTTTTTTTGGTTATAGTTAAAACTAAGGATATTGGATCTTATTGTCTATCTTTTCTGGATCTCTGGCTCATCCAAAATCAGTGAGCTTTGACTGCCACCGATGGTAAACAAGATATTTATTGGTTTACAGTCATGTCGCTTCACTCTGGTCAACATGCTCCTGAGTGTGGAGTAACATGTAAACGTAAACCCAGAGAGCAGCTTCTGCTGCTTCTCCTCAGTCTCTTGTCTTTCAAAGTCAAATCTGCTCTGAAAAACTTTACAGTAAACCTCATGTCAAAAATAACATCTGGAAACCAAATGCAAATGTATCTCCTGAAATGCCGGCACGTTCCCAGGTCAGGTTATAAAAATGTAATATTGACCAAAAGAAAAAAAAGTTTTTAAATAAACATATCCTAAAATGTTTCTGCATGGCAGATAGTGTTCAGTCCTAAAAAACACAAGTAAAGTGACCAGAGGTGTGTAGGCCCAGGCGGAACACAAGAAGAACTTCCCTCAGCTTTCTGTCAGATCAGAACACTGGACACCGATACCTGGGTGGAACGGCCGCCTTTCGGTACGACAATTGGCTCGCCATCTGGGAAAACAGAAAGGTGAGAAGAAAGTGAATCCGTTTCCACAGCTGAAGACATGCCAGCGGTTTTATTTTGTAAAATGCTACTCCACTCATATTAAAATTAGCTCACTACAGTTTTTGACAGATCATCTAATAGCAGCTATGTTGATCGCAGAACTGCTCAAACCTCAGACTGGGTAAAATTTCTGCCATACCAGGAAAGCACATGACTGTCAGCTTCATAAGCCAAAACTGCATGACAAACATCAACAGATATGGCAGAAACTCAGCCGATTCTAAAATTAGCCACGTGGTAAAACTGAGCTGAATCCATACACTGGGTACATCCCAAATATTTTATTGCTCGATGTGATAGTTGCTCCGATCCGTCCCAAAGCTCTTACTCAGTCTTGGCAGGTGTGTGTTGCGTTTAATCAAAGTAAAAGCAATGATTGGATGAAACAATCCCACATCTGCAGGGAACTGAACTCGTATGAGCTGCAGTGTACACAAAACAATGTGTCTCACCTGCGGAGACATAGTTCTCAGCCCGATGTCGGTCTCTTTCAATGAAGAGTGCGGTGGCGAGGAAGAAAGCTCCGCCCACCACAGACACGAAGGCGCATAGCAGCAGAGAGAGCTGCAGAGATCGGAACTGCCAGAGAAATGAGTCAGTCTTCTTCAAAGAGTCTGAAACCTGAGACATGCAGAAGGGAGGACAGGCAGCAGAGTTATCTTCATGGAGGAGGACTGAAACATACTGCAGAGGACTGTGACACTGACCTGCCTTCTTTGGCAGAGTCAGGACTAGTTTGTCTGACTTTGATCAACAGCATCACCACACAGAACCTGCTGATTAGCCTAACTTAGCATAAACAGTGGATGCAGGGGGAAACAGGCTGGCTCTTCTTACCTCCTGTAAAATGGCAAGTTGCCATTTTTTACAGTTTGGTTTTTATAGCAATTTTTAAAAATGACATTTTAATTACTGAGTTTTACAAGTGTTAACAGATGGGGTTTTCCCTACCAAAGAAAGGCTTAGGGCGCAGCGCTTATGAGTTTGTAGCTTTGTTGGGGAGCAATTCTTGTGAAGGGTAACTGATTTTACAAGTAAAGAAATTGCTAACGCATGCTGAATTAGTTAAGTTACGTTAGCGAAGGAAGCTTGTTAGTTGAATTTACATAAATGTTATAAGCTAGAATTTCTCTCAAATAAAAAAACCCCACCTAAACCGTATGAAACCCCAAGGAAAACCCTGTATATGGTATATATAATTTATCCATATTAGCAATTACATTATCTACTACAATCATGATTTGTTTAGTCTAACAAATGATACAAATCGTCTTTGTTCCATTCTTCCATTTCCTGTCATCCCTCTGTGGCTGACTAATAAACAGGACAATAAAAAATGCTTTATTTATAAATAATAATTAACATAATGTTATACCGTTCTAAAATGACTATTGTCATGTTTTGTGTGTGTGCATGTACACAATGACATACCACTCCGATCAGGTACGGACTTCCTGCATCTCCCAGCAGATGAGAGACGACGATCTGCACAGCCTCAGCCGTGGAGCGCCGAGTGGGAACAACCACATACTGGGACACAGACAACACGGTCAACAGTGCAATGAAATCGCAACCTTTGACTTTTAATCAGAAGAGTGGAACAGGAACGTTTCCCAGAGCTGCCTTAACTGTAATCACAAACTAAAAACTGGGTGCAAACTGTAATCACAAACAGAGAAAAGGTCAGTGTATGAGAGAGAGAGACTGGTTTCTTACCAGTAGAATATCAGCCACAATGGCCCAGTTCATGCACAGGAACATTTCTCCAAAGAAAATAAAGACCTGAGGGGACAGACAACAAACACATCACATTTGAAGCTCAATGCTGAACAAATGTTTCCCTTGGCAGTTGGTGGAGACCAGATCAGAGCTAAGAGAGATATTCATCGTGTGGACACAAACATGACTACAAATGAAGAACTTTATTAGGTGTTAGTGTGACAAGGCTGTCAGGATCTACATCTGTGAATCCAAGCAACAGCAAGAGTGGATACAGCTGGAAAACACTATTACACTGACAGCAGGTTGTCCCACCCACAGGTGGCTGAGTGCAGCTTCCCAGTGATCTATGTGTTTCTTCCCTTAGGACAACTACAGGAGTTTACAGTCCGACTGCTGGCCTCACACCTTTCTCAGCAGCACTGTGCGGTCAGGAGGTGGAGGAACAGGAAGACATTCATACATTAGACCACGTCCTCTTTCGGAACAAGTGGAGCTGCACATTTGGTACTTTTATACTCTTATGATCTGGCTGATGCTGTTGGAGAAAACAATAACAGTACTCTCGAAACTCAAAAGGATGCAAACTCACATAAGTGGCGATGGTGCTGGCCTCAGCAAAAACGAGGGCCAGGTAGAGGAACGGTGCTGACAGGAGCAGACCAGTAGCACAGACCAGCGGGTCAGCTCTGGGCGTCTTCGTCCTCAGCAGCCGACTAACTTGCACACCACTGGCCACGCCCAGCACACCAGTGATGCAGGTGATGACTCCGAAAATAAGGCTGTCAGAATAGAAATAACCGTAACAATGTGAGGATGCTGCAGTTTCTTTCTAATAACGAAATCAATTTTCAGTGGGCAACTGTTACATAACTGAGGAATAAAACCACAGGTATGTTACCTGTCTGAGGAGGCGCAGTGCCCCTCCACGCAGGGAGCTCTCTCCCCGGCGAAGACTGCTGCTCTGAAGAGGAGAGTTGGCGCCCAAAGAGCCAGAGAGCCTGTGACAAAAGCCACTGCTGTGAAGCCGAAAGTAGACAACACAAAGCTGCAGCTGCAAACAATAGAAAAGAAGACAGTGCAGCAGCTCCTCCACGGGACTCACAGAAAACCATGAAAACTCTGAGAAAAGCCTAAACAAAGCTTCAGCCCTCATCAAGATGAATTCAATTCACAGCAGGTATTCAGTATATGTAAGTGTTAGGAGCTGGAGGTGATCTACAACCCAGAACAACCCTACATATGTGGCCATTTCACAGGAGGTTGATGATACTTTCAACAAATTCAGATGTTTGCTCTTTATCTTCAGCCCTTTTCAGACACTGAATGCAAAACATTGCTGCTTCATTTATCTTTTAAAAGTTACGCCGTTCTGTTATTTCCGTTCCGTAAATGTTCCACAATGACTCAGATGTGACAGGATGGTTACAGGAAGTGCCACAATGCTCCCACAATATTTAACACCTGGGGTCTGTTTCACATCAGACATCAGCACTGCAAGTTGCAAAAGATGCCAGCATCATGTTTCATAAATACTTCTAAACCGTACACTGCTAAGCCGTGGTGGATGAAGGACCACTGAGACCTACTCCACGTACCTCGCTATCTGGGAGCTGACAGTGTGCTGAAGAGCCATGAACGGGTCAACCAAAAACTTCAGCCTCGAAAATGAATCAACTCTCTAAAAAGGCTTTAACAAAAGATGAACATGATCACTTTCATGAAGGAGGATTTATTGCAGGACAGCTGGATTAGACTGCAGTAGTTTTAGATGGGTGTACCTAATAAACTGGTAACTGAGTATATTTAGACAAATCTGCTTGTTTTGAGCTAAATTTGGTTTTGGTACAAAAGCCCTGCATATATCCAACAATCATACTGACCTGTAAGCTGTGAATGCTAAAAACTATATGATGTTATCATGGCTGGATTAATGTTTTCAGGGTCTCTCCTGGCTGGCCACCCACCCCAACACCCCAACACCCCATGCACTGCTGCCTAATTCTCACCGAATACCGAACAGACTTCAGTCTAGGGCTGCATGATTATGACAAAAATCATAATCATGATATTTTTATCAATATCGAGATCATGATTATTTAATACGATTACCTAGTGATTTGGAAACATCATGCGTTTATTGAACTTTAAAAAAAAAAAATCTTTAAACGCTGGGGTTTCTGTAACTTTAAATGATTCAAACTGAAAAAAAAAAAAAAAATCAACCTAATTGTAACTGACAGTTCAGAGGAAATCTTAGCCTAAATACTTAGGCTATTACTCTGCATTTATTTTACAAATAAAGCTTCAGGCCACTTCAGGTAAACAATAGCCTGTTGGCTGTCATAACCCAAAGAATGCTGCTGGGCTCAACCACAACGCAGCCACACATCCCTCTTGTTTAACAGTTCTTGCTTGTTCATAACAAGCTTAAAAAGCTTGCTACGGTAACACAAACTGGCGGTGCATGACAGACCGCGTGCAAAGCCTAAATAATCCTTTCTCTGCAAGTTTATATTCATTTAGCAAGGTTCTGACACATTACTCAATGACTTTTTACTCACGGGGGTTTTATCGCGTGTACAGTACAAACATGCTCTCCCCGTAGAGCTCTGACAGGGTGCGCACTGGATTGGACTGAACACAGGGCAAAACGAGAGCATCATTGCAAGATGGAATGGGGCACGATATTCATCTTAGTGCAATTATTTTGTTTTCTTAATCACTAGAAGCCAAAACCGTAACTGAAGTTAAAATTCGTTTAGCTGCCCAGCCCTCCTTTAGCCTATGAAAGCTTCTGTTTCAGCCAGAGACTCAGAAACAAACAAATACCCATGTGCTACGTTAATACTGTCATTTGTTTTAAACAAAGTTGTAGGAAATAAAAAGAGGAGAACAGTTTTGGGACTTTTATACTTTGTGTCTGGAGCCTAGCTCAACCTGCCAGTAATCCAGCACTGAATGTTTCTAGATATGAGTGAAGTTGAACTTACTTCCTGCTCAGGGCCCTCAGATCTGTTAGCCAGCTGGTCTGGTGCAGGTCCTGTCGAGCTTCAATGGCTCCTCTTTTCGGCTCCTTGACCACGGACAGCAGCAGCAGCACTGCGATCAGCCCCAACGCCGGAGTCACCTGCAGGAGAAGAAATGGTGTCGGAGGACTGAACAGGCAGAACAGAGCCTGGTAACCCTCGCGGTCTGATCCATGTACAGGACTATACGTTCTATTATGAAAAATATCTGCACGCTAAAATTCATTCAACAAAAAAAGAGCCCATGTGTTTCCAGCAGATGAAACCAGCTTACCCGCAGAGCCCAGTGCCAGTCCTTTGCTACGGCAGTGACTTGTGACCCTACGATGTATCCAAGACCACTAACAGTTACAAAAGATAAAGACAAGGTTTGATGGAGAAATCATGGGAAAAACATCAGATTTAACATTTATGAATGAAGATAAGCTGTGCTCATATGAACATTCGCACTCAAAATATTATTTTACGCAATTGCTGAATAATAATGCCATGTATGTATTAATGTAGAATTTATTTATGGTGATGAGCATTGTTAAAAGAAAACTTCCTCCTCTACCTGCCCACAGG
>NW_018128011.1:1260683-1263118 GCF_001952655.1 Monopterus albus | reverse complement strand
GGTGGGAGCAATGGTGGAGTAACTGGCCTCGCCGACTCCAACCAGGCCTCGCGTGAACAGCAGGGCCCAGAAATGCTGCAGGAAGACAAAACAGAGAGGAGGCATGCCTGATACTCATATTCAGACTGTCTAGCAGTTTGAAACAGTGTGCAGAGGATGGAAAAATTCATCAAATAATGTTTTCATGTCACTGTGATCCAGGGTGAAATGGTTAGAGATGCACCGATTGCATACACAAACATTTTGTAACTTTTCTTTAATGCCAAATTGTAATGAAAATAAAACACTGGATTAAAGTTTTACATTTATCGATAGCACCCCTGAATGGTAGAGGAAAATGTGTTCACAACAAGAAAAGCAACATGTGACTAACGTCTTTTGGTGTGAAGGAACCGGCAAGTGTCACCAAGGACCAGAATCCAATACCAAAACTCATGATGTATTTCCTGTTGAACCGGTCACCCAGGTACCCGAAGATCGGAGCCAGAAACATGTAGCTGCAAATAAAAACTGACACAAGTATGCAAATATTTTTAGACATGAAACCACACTGACATAAAATCATGTGACTGAAATGATCACAACAACAATCTTCACATGACATTAGATAAACATCAGCAATGTTTTGAAATTTAGAAGGGGGGGGATGTTATGACTAGAACTGGCGCAACAGTGAGGTGCACTGCTCCAGTATTTCTCCATCACCTTCACTCTGTATTTTGTATGACTGTAGTGTAAGGAAGATGAGGTAAGATATCCATTAGGTTTGATAATTAAAGCTGTAGAAGTTGAATTTGGCTTAAACGATTCAAGAGTAGAAGTCCACAATGGGTTAATACTTGAAAACGAAGAAATGTAGAGTCAGATCTCAGAAGCACTGGGTTTACGGTTCTAGTGCAATTAGGAACAGTGTTTATGTAGTTGCTGTGGAGGATTGTCTGGATTATGTGAAGTGGTGCTGTTTTGATTTGTTAAAGAAAAGAAGAAAAGAGCCTAGAGTAACATAGCATTTGGTTTTGTGATTAACCCATTAGTTGATCAGTTTGGTATTCTTACCTGTTTGGAGCAAGCCAGATTTTTCATCATCAATCCCAAAATAATGCTCTATGTCAGGAAGAACACCTAGTGGGAGTCAACAGGATTGCACCTATTTTACATTCAGTACAGCAAAATATGCAGAAAATCATCAAGTGACTACAGTGATTAGTGTGAAAACAATTAGCTGATTAATCAATTTAAAACATTTTTAATAGTCAAGAAGTCACATCTATCATTCTCTGGCTGAGGCTTCTAGAATATGCTGAGCTGCTGTTACACCAAAGTAAACTGAATATCTGTGGGACTGTCAGACGTGGATGTAATGAATTTAAAAAACTGACTTTTTATTGACAAATAATCAGCTAATTGAAAAAATAAACTGCTGCCTTAAACATTGAAAATGTTAATCAGCTGCAGCCTAACATTAAAACAACTAGAGCTCAAAAGTTCTTGACCACAAACAATGCTCTTATATCTGGGCCAGTGCATTTACACACATTCACAGTTTACACATTACAATATATATGCTAATGCCTTTTGTTAATGGGTTCACAATTTTGGAATAACTTTGTAATAGTTTCCGATAAGTGTCCTGGAAAGCTATATGTGATTTGATGCTAATTATTTTAACTGCTAGTGGCCGCTGCAGTCCCCCTGCCACAGTGAACCTGTCCATGTAGTTGAGCAGGTTTATGTAGCAGAGGATGAAGACGGTCAGCAGCGCTCGGACTTTGGACACCCCACTGGCCGGCTCCTCCTCTGGCTGCTGCCCCGCCGCCCCGCCCTGCTCCTCCGGACCCTCCACCTCGCTGTCAGAGAAGAATGGCGCCGAGTCAGATGTTTGCTCGCCCAGAGACATGGCTGCTGCTGAGGAGAGGCGTCAAGACAATTCTGTTATCATCATCATTTGTTCAACAGTCTCTGAAAACAAATACATACATTTACAAAGCAGCAAAAGAAAGAGTTGAAACAACTGGTTGAATAGTTTGACAAAGTAACAGACTGAAAAAAAATCTAATTGATTGCCTTTACTGTTGACTGTGAGAGGTAAAGATTTGATTTGATTTGATTTGATTCTTTCAAGCATGTAAAGATAGTCGATATATCAACACACATAATTTTACACATATCCACAAATGCTAATCCATTATTAATTTGCTTATACCTAGTACATGCTTGAACGGAGTAGGAAGAAGTCAGACTTATCCAGTCCTACCCCATGACATCATCTTACCATCATTGGTTTGCAAGCAGTATCTCTACATAAATAATTTTGTTCTACACCACGCAAGTAATATACTAAAAAATTATTACAGATTGTTAACATTCTTACATAATTACATTCTTAGATAATTATCTTCTACACCACACAAGTAATATACTAAAGAATTATTACA
>NW_018128011.1:1246103-1257734 GCF_001952655.1 Monopterus albus | reverse complement strand
GTTCATGATAATGAATTTCAGTGTCTCCATATGTGTTCAGTTCCAGATCCAGTCCCTCAAAAACTATTAACTTCTGTAACAAATCACTTGCCTCATATCGTCCATGGGTCATGCTTGTTGTTGTTGGTTCCAGAGCTCATCTGCCATCGCAGATATCAATATACCTGCATGTTTCACACCGCTGAGGGTCCAGCGGCCCCTTCATACTCTCCTTGCCTTGGCGAGCTGGTCATGGGTCCAGGATTCTGGTTCCGAGGTCGGGTCACTAATTTGTCGTATCCCAGAAACGCGATTTCTCCTCTCACCCTAGCCGCTCTTAACATCGGCATCAACTCTCTTCTTCTCTTCCTCACAGACTCGGGGTAATCTTCGTTGATGTAAATATTAGTTCCCTTAAGCTTCTTTGCTTGCTGCAGAATATCCTGAGTATAAGAAGAGGAAGATGCAGCGAAAGGAGAAGCCATGGTAGGTATGACCTCGTGAAACTACAACCATGTGATTACTCCAACTTGTGCATCAATGCAAGGCTGTTTTTTGTCCACTCAGGAGGGAGAGGAGCTCATGACAGAGGCAGTTTGCTGATGTTGGTGAACAAGCTGTACTTCCTCATGCAAACACTTTACTGACATACAAGGTATCACTGAACACGTTTCCTTTAGAGACATTTGTAATGAGACACTAATTAATTAACTAATTAATTCATATTAACTATTGGTTATACAGTGGTGTATTTATTATTTCTGTTACTTTATGTTATTGTCTTTAGATAATAATCAAACAATTAGTTGATACACAGAAAGGCCGAACAAATACTATTTTGATAACATTTTTATTAATACATTTCAGACTTGTATAAACATATGGGATTTTTTTTTCAGTGACAAGAAACTGAATATCTTTGGATTTTGGACATAAGGTCAGCACAAAACAAGATATATTGTTAAGTGTTTAGAAGTTCAATCTCTGACAACATTAAATGATAACGACTTTTTTTTTTTTTTTACTTCACATTCATACAGAGACATTAAGTGATTAAAGGAAATTACTGTAGATCCCTACTTGGATTTGGCCAATGAACAAAGAAAAGACAGACAAGAGCTCAGTCTATAAAACCAAATTATTTACCCGTCTTGAACTTTGCCCCCAGTGTAAACAACCCACTGATTAAACAGTTATCCATTTGATCAGACCCACAGTGGCGCTGCTGTGGTCTCACTCTGGAGTGGTGTGTACGCACAAATAAAGGAAGCTGCCACTGTTAACGATACCGACAGTTAGCTGGCCTTTAATAACAGGCTTCAGAGGAAAAATTCTTACATTTTTAGTTGCCTTGTTTTGTAACAAATATAACTTCACTCTTTAATGACTGGGAAATGATTTGCAAGTTTCTCAGTTAAAGTTTATACTGAGTGCTGATAAATCTAACCTGGTGGTTTTCTCAAACAGCAAAGATGGATTTAGTAGACATCGTGTCGGCTGAAGGGAAGACGACTGAAGTCTTTTCCTCTCACAAACACAGTACCTTGGTATGTGGCTTGTAAATTGCCTTTTGTTTAAACAACATATTGAAAATCTGGTAAAGAAATTAAGACTGTTGGGATTTTATTTTAAGACATAAATCTTGTTTCTCATTGGAAGCCAGAATATAGATGGTTTCTGCCATCGTTCTCTCTGTTCATGATTATGGATTTGAATGATACTTCTTTTATGAAACAGTTTTACCCTTGTTTGATTGAGTCCATTTGAACTTTTTTTTAAATTTATTTGTTGGTTTGTGTCTCTCAATTTAAAAAACAAGAAGAGGTTGGACAACATTTGGAGGATGTGCAGTAAAATTGCTGGCACAAATTTTGATGAATTTTCCTTTTATACAGAAGCAGAGCTGTGAGGAAAGCTTGGGCAGTTATGGCCGATGATAGCCACCCTCTTTTTGCAGAATACAATTCATTTGTCCCAGCTACCATTGCCCTCCTGAGTAGTACTACATGATTCAACCCTCCCCCTCAATCTTCTTGTGATGTGTTTTTATTGTATGTGTGTTGACTGTGTGGTTTTATGACTGCTTACTGCAACACAAATTGCCCTGTGGGGAAAATCAAGTTTACCTTGAACATCTGTAAATTGGACAATGTGCCTAAAGGTTTATGACAAATTCTGAACCACTGAGTCACAACTGTATCCTGTATTCTCGAGTGGGACAGTCTCCTCTTGCCATGCGCCGGGTAAGTTACTGGTACATTATTTATAAAGACATTCACGGGAAGTTACCCCGGTATCTTTGTAAATTTATTGTTCGAAATTTTTCATCCAACTCTAACATAAGATCAGAGGACAGATATGAGCTCATGACTCCATATGCTAGGACAGAGATGGGAAAGAAGACCTTCTCATTCTCCGCCTGGAATACTGGAAAAGTTTAACTGGCCAAACTGGTATGGCAGACCATGGAAAACTCATTGGCATCTGTCTCATTTACCACATATCTCTGAAATTCTTAGTGGGGCATTGTAAAGAGTTGTAATGATCGTCTTTTTATGTGATTGTGTTATATTTAACTGAGTGTGTTTGCAAATTCTGCCATTTTGGCCAGGTCTCCTTTGTAAAAGAGGCTTGAAATCTCCTGAATAAACAAAGGTAAAAACAAAACAAACAAAAAAACATTTAAAGGGAGTTAATGATTCATTTGGGAGACATGTTAGGTACTTTAAACAAAGCAACAGTACTATATATCTTTTGAGGTAGCCTATATGAAATACTACTTAAAACAGTGAGCTTCTGATCATTTCTGCTGACAAATCAAAAGTGTCAATGTCAAATGTTAAAAGAAAGAAGTGTCACTGAGAACAGGGCTCCAGACTCAAATTGGTAAGGTTTATAAGGTCTTTTGCTTTTAACTGAGGAGGTAAGTCGGGGGACATTTAGCAATATTCTGATAAATCTGGCAGATAATTATGGCAACAGAAATTACTGACGCCAGACTCCATTTAAGGATTTTGTCAGTTTTATGCAGCGTTTTACACCAAACACCTTTTATAATTAACACGTGGCATTTAAGGGTTTAAATAAAATAACTTAAATACTTATATGGACACCAAAAGCATTTCCTTTTAAATGGAAATTTAACTAACTTTCATACATTATCTTATTATCCACGACGGTTTAGTGCAAATCGCAATGAAAGAACGGGAGGAAAATCACGTCTAAGGTAAAGAAATATAATGAAATGCCACACTGGCACAACGTTGGGTGACTTATAAGCCTAATAATTGCGTGTTAAGAATACGTACAAAGATTGGTATCCTGTTGCTTGGTATTGTTTACCTGGGAGGATGAGTCAGGCTTGACGCTTCTTTCTTCTCACTGTCACCAGTCCTTATTCCTTTCGTCGTTACATACAGCTGTGAATGCTATTCAAGACCCATGTTGGTACTTTACAATAAAAAGTTTCCCCGTGGACACTGCCTGTCGGGATTACGCGAAATAAAACCATGCATTTACTGCTGAACACTTAAGAAAAGACCATCCTCACCACCGCCATGATGCAACTGACCAAACTTCCGCTACGCAGCTCACATGACTTTCTAATTTGAACATCACATGACAATACCGGTCGTTAAACCGGAGACTAAACATTGGTGTGTACCATGGACGTATAGTTACTGTTATATGGAGATAATATAATGCAAGTTTCCACTTAAAGTGTGTGTTTCCACTGATTGATTGAATAGCATTTTAGGGTGTCAGTGTAAAGTCTGTATAAAGACTTTCTTCTAACAGAATCGTAATATTTACACTGACAGACTTCCAAACTGCACATTCTCAAGCTGGAGAGATAGATGATATATCAATTTAACTATATGAAGTGTTAACCTTTTTAACAAGCAAACCACTGCAACCTCATTCCTGTCTAATGATGGATCTAAAAATTATTAGCGATGATGTGGTGGTAACTACAAACGTGGAACACAAATACCTTTGGGGATTTTGTTCTACATGAACTGAAACTTGTGGTTTTCTGTGATGTGATGTGATGTGGTCACTACATTTTTTAAGTACATTGGCACATACAACACAGTAGTTTGCAGATGAAACCTGACCTTAAGAAAAATCGTTATCAGAAATCTGTGTTTATATTTCAGAACTCACCCACAAAAGAACAATCATTAACTTAATTAATATTGACACTAGCAACAGTTTCCATGAGAACCAAACACTGTGACAAGAAAGTTGTCCAGGGTGTGATGTGTATAATGTGTAAATGTGTTGGAGTACTGTTTGTGATGGTTTTCAGCCATATTGTGTTGGTCTGTCAGTCAGTCCACCACTTTTTCCAGACTGAAATATGTCAGCAACTGCTGGATTCATTGCCATGACATTTGGTGCAGATATTGATTTTGTCCTCTGACTTTTTCTCTACTGCCACCATGAGGTTGACATTTGCTGTTCACAGTGAAATATCTTAACCGTTTCTTGAATTGCCATGACATTTGCTGCAGAAATTCATGTTTCCTATAGCATATTGTACATTTTAATTAACCTTATTTTTATGCCTCCATGCTGGCAACTCCCTTGGCCGGAGCCATTGTTTTAGGGTTCTCCATCTGTATGATTCTTGTGAACGCGATATGTCTCAGTCTGCGGGTCTACAGGCACTCTCCCTGTCCTTCATGTGAAAATGAAGATGTTAGCCAAGACAGACCCACTGTGTCCAGTGACTTCTAGATCTGGACATTGCAGGGAAACTTAACTACTTCAGAGACCTCTGCCAGAGATACATTATTGAGTAAGGCTTCCCCAGATCTTCAGACTCTGCCTCCTCAGAGGTCAGGTTAGTTGGGTTCCAGAGCTCCTAAAAGTGTTCCTTCCACTGTTTGTAACTCCAGTCACATTTAGCAGTTCTTATTCCCTGCTGAAAAATATCCTGGGCCAAGCCCTGCTTTTCTTTTCTAATTCAACTGATAGTTGCAATAACTTCGAGGTCAAATGAAAATCCTTCTCCAAAGTCTCCCAAACTCTTTCCACACCCATGTTTTTGCACCTGTTGTAGCTTTGTCAGTAGCTACTAGTTGCTTCAGGAGCCACCTTCACTAACCGAGCCCAGAAGGCCTCCTTCAATTCAGGCTGCCACCATGACAGGCACCATCAACCCTATGACTGCAAAGAAGTCCAATAATAGAACACAACTCGGGTTCGGATCAGGCAGGCTGTTACTCCCAGTCGCTCTCCTCCAATTTTCTCCATCGAGCACATGAACGATGAAGTTCTCCAACAGGACTATGGATCTCCAGGTGGTGCCCTTTTTCTGGACCCCATTCAGTCTCCAAGAAAGCTGGACATCTGAACTGCCAATCAGGGCATGAACGGCTGCAATCTTCTTCAAAGGGACGTGCAGTTGTATAGAAAAAAACTCTCCCCTGTCCAGTGAGAACTCCAGCAGAGAAGGGCTCAGCAAAGGAGCTTGTGAAATTTAGACAGAATTCTCTTTTAGTAGTTACTTTGGTTGATCTGGACAATTTTCCCATTCGTTTTCTTTCTTTCTTTCTTTCTTTTTTTTTTTTTTTAAATCAGAGCAACAACTGTAACATTAGGGGCAACTTCTTTGTGCATTTTTCATATGGTATTATTTAACTTTTACTAACAACAGAACAAAGACTTATTGAAGTCTGGATAACAGGCTTGTTTTCCCTGTGTACACTTCATCCCTGTAGTGCATCAGTGGACTTTTGAGTTACAGTGTGATATTGATTATGGACAAACAGCCACTACAATTTAATTTAAGTAATTTAAATGCAGGCCATTTACTTGTAATGCAGTACTTCAGCACTGTGCTACTACTACTACTACCAGTCATAAGCCTAATATTACCGCAGAGTAACATCTACTCCTTTATTTTCAATAACAAAAAAAAGAACATATAGAAAATAGATAAAATTGTGTAGCTACAAGTTTACAATTGTACATTGATTTAAAGGCAGTAGTATGCCTGTTGGTTTTTAAATTTTGATTTTGAACAGTTTCTAAAAAATACAATTCCACAGCACACTAAATTGTCTGCATTTTCAGTATTTACAATAAAGTGACTTTTACAAATTAGCAACTGATATACCAAAGCAATGGTTTTACTTTTGCCATTTTCTTTTACAACCATATAAACAGAATGTTGATTGTTGATTGGATTTAATGACTTGGCTTAAATCCAAACTTCGATGATGTCTCCGTCCTCCATGTCAAGCTGAGCTGGCGTCTGGCTGTGTGTCACTTTGAAGCCGTCGAAGAGGAAGCGCACCTTTCTCTGAGCGCTGGCAGGCATCTTGGACAAGTACTGGGAGAAGATGGGGCCCAGTGGTGCATTCTAAAACACAAATAGATGACATTTGAGTCCTGCTACTAAAACAAATATAAAGCTGATGATGTGGAGAAAAGAAGCTACGAACTCTGTGCAGTGAAAACTCCTGTGAAGAGTTTCTGTCTTTGCCCTGCAGTCTGACAGTGATAACACTGCTGCTGCTTTCTTTAGTTTCGCTTTTATCCTCTGCTGCCATGACAACACACTCTGCACAGAAAAGTAAAAAACCATTGGATTATTATTTTGAGTTTTGTGTTTTAAAAGGCCTCTCTATCTTAGCTTATAAATGCTGCAATATGTGGCATTAGTTCATATTATATCCTTCTCCATATACAAATAAACATGAATAAATAACTTGTATGTCGTGTGATGCACCTATAATATCTGCAATGCCAAGGCCAATTTCACTCATGGTGGAGTCTTTTGGCAGCTCCACGTCCTCCCTCAGCAACAGCAAGCGACTGGGAGGGACATTAAGGATGGCGGACAGCTGCGTCACCACATCACGTAGAGGTGTTGACTAAAAAAATAAAGAAAAAGAAAAATAACATGCTAAAGTGGACAAAAAGGATACAGTTCTCTACAAGTGACATCTCTGCATACATACAGACAGCACAGGGATCTTGTGTACGTCTGTTCTGCAGCGGATCTTGAGGGGAATCTCCCGAACTGAGGTGCTGTAAGGTAATCTCTGTGACGCTGAGTTAGGGTCCACGATGATGACATCCTTATCATTTTGTTCCTCCTCAAACGTTGGAGACGGAGGACCTTGACGCTGTCTGGACCTTGTTCTGTCCCGAGATTCAGGTGAAATGATGGAGCTCATGGCCCGGAACTCCCTGTCAATCTCACTGAGGAAGAGACAGGTCAAAACTGAGTACAACTGAAATGCAACTACCCCCAAATCCATTTGTCACCGTTTACAATCCAAATTACACTATTTATAGTGCACATACTTTAACCATCTCTGGTTCTTCAACGTAAACTAAAATTTTAATTGCTTTCATTATTTACAGTTCAACTGACATTTCAGCTGCTTTCAGTGCTTACTCATCAACGGATGTTTCAGTTGCTTTGTACATGGATGACACGGCCTTAGTTAGGAGTCTCCTTCAAAAAAATGTACCCCTCAACTGAAGCTGAGTATCTAGCCCAAATACACACTCTAGAGGGATGTTTCGCAAACGTACTCTAACAAACTGGGTATCAGTGTTGATACAACTGGGATTATTTGTGCCAAACAAGATTTCACAACAGAGCCTGATGGCCAATTTCTGGAAAATATGAACTTTATTAACAAGAAATGCACACAGTGGCTTAATTTTCTTAGAAGACTTGGGCTTTAAAGGATGAGGCCGGTCATTTTCTATATTAACAGCATTTTCAACACTCCCCATAAAGAAACTAAAACCGACAATGAGTTGCTACTCATGGTTAATGGCTGTCAGCGTGTCAGTCCTGGATCAGCTTGTTTGTCTGTGGGATAAGCCTCCATATTGTCAAAAACAATTTAAAATGCATGTGAAACACACTGGTATGTCAACAAAGCTGAGAGCTTGCACAAGATCATGCACAGTTGACTCCAACTTGTGCCACCTTCTGGAAATTATGACTGCTCGGAGCCTTTGGGGCAGCATAGACCGGTCTGGCATTTCGCAATGAGAAATTGTGATATCCAGTGCAGCAGCACATTTCCACAATGTGTTTTTATCATTTCTGAACAACAACGGAGATATATCATGCACACAAATAAGCTGATCCAGGACTGACAGCTGAGAAACGTTAACCATACACAGAGGAAATGAACTGTTGGTTTTAGCCTCTGTATGGAGATTGCTGAAAATACTATTAATATAGAAAAATGGCTGCCCATATCCTCTGCCATCCACATCTTGGTTTTGTCCCCTGAACTGCAGGTTCAGACTGGCTAGAATAGTTTTCAATGCCAGTGAAATAACAGGGAATCACCAGATGAAGCTAAGTGAACAGGCCAGGAGATAAAGCCTTAAGCTTCCTGATGGACAGCTTCCTTCATCTTTTATTCCCACTGTTTCAGACTATGAACTCTGGGTGCTGCTACAGGGCACCTTTGTTGACCAAAAATATTTTAAAGAATCCTTTACTCCAGAAAAAAATAAAATAAAATCTGCAACTTAAATAAAATAAAAAGTCACAACTCATACTGTACCTACTCAGTGTTCTCATACAAACGGATGGAGAACAAGCAGCCCACCTACAGACTCCAGATGAGGACCAACTACCCACATGTTGTTCTCTTAAAATGTTAACATTCTAAAATTAAACTAAATGTAAAATAATTAACTTAAAAGCTAAAAGTATTTCCTACATGTCACATTTATTAATACCGATCCTGTTTCTTTAATATTTTCTCTCTCATTCAATTTAATTACTGTTACTTTTATTATAATTCTTTTTTTTTTTTTCCTTGTTTTTATTTTTCTGTCCCTTTTGGTGTAAAGTACTTTGAACAGCATCTATTGCATGATTTCTTCCACATAAATAAAAAAAAAAACAGTACATAACTCAATCAGTTTAAAACTATGAACTGAACTAAGAAACTAGACTCACTTGAGCTTCTTTTTGACGTGTCTGGACTGTTTCTGGACTGGACTCTCTGGAGGTGAAGGAGACAGGCAGCGAGTGGCTTCTCTGAAATAAAGGAAAAAGGAAGTAAACAAATGCAGATGAAATAGAAAGAAAAAAAATCTGATATGTTGTTAATTCACTTCTGGGTGGGGAGGACGTATAAAATATAACCTGGAAAAGATCAGTGCTGAATGTTATGAATTTAGCTGTTATGAGTGCGGCATCCAAGTGCAGATTTACCAATTGTATATGGAAGCAAATCATTGTCAAAATAATTTCAATTATATCAGCGACTGCAGTGTTTCCACTGATAACATTTCTCGGCGGTGCCCTGCCACACCGAAATCTTTGCTGCAGCAAAACATCAATCAATTGTTTCATTTAAAATTCAAATGCTAAAATTGAACCAAGGCTAAATGGAATCATTAAATATTCCATAGTGGATGAATGGTGACTAAATTTCAAAATATGGTACTCAGTTGCTGACAGAATTCAAATTATTATGAAAGTTACTTGGTTCCATAATTTAAATGAATGCCACTTTAGATTTGAGGGCATTTTGTGGAGGGATGAAGCAGTTAGCTCCAACACTTACACTTTTTTGTGTTCTTGTTTGTTCTCCACACACACTGCTTCGTCCTCCTCGGAGTCACTGAGGGTGATGTCAGCTGCTGCTGTTTGTTGAGATGAAAACTCTGACAGTAATCCGTCATCTGCACCATCATCTGATCACAGGAAGAAACAATCAACTTCACAGCAGGAAAATCATTTGCTGAACATTTTGAGTTGTTTTGTCCACACTACAAGCAATGAAAGCTCTTAGGTTTTACCTGTGGTCTCCTTTTTAGCGAAAATAGCTGCTGTTGGCTTGAGCTGCAGACTGCTGTTTACCTAAAAACAAATCCAATTAAGTAAACTAAAGCATAAAAGCATCAAATATATCAACACAAACTATAATCTGTTGACAACAAAACAACACGTTGAGCCAGAAAAGCTGCCTTCAGGTCACTGCTGAGCACTGGTGCAGGGGTTTACCTTGTTGGAGTAAACTGGCACTGGAACAATAGCTGAAGGGTCAAGAATCCGCCTGCGTTTGGGCTGCAGTTTCACAGCCTGTGCCTCATTGGCAGATACCTGGGGAAGAGAGACAGTGGGTGTATTGAGAGGCTCTCTTATGCAAGGCATTAGGGAGACCGTGGACCAGAACCTCTCTCTCCTCTGGCTGTGGGTCAGTACATGCTCAGGTGTCTAGACAGGGATGGCTGGCTGGAGAAGATTTCTGCAGATCCCTCCAGATAGCATTACAGGTCACTGTACGCAAAAACAACCAAACCAAGGCCCCAGGCCATCGCTCTGATGAACAGTTGATTCATGTTTATATTTATAACAAGACACAGCAGACACCACAGTCCAATAACTTATAGATGTAATCTATAGATGTAAACATAAAATGTCATATATGTAGATATTTAGAAATAGATGGTTGTTTTACTTTTTTTTATATAACTTATTCTTTTTCCTGTTTTATTTGGTGGACATCATGGGCATGGTATTTTAATATACTGGCAATAAAGTTCCTGAATGATTGATTAAATGATTTGATTGGGTTCTCGGTGTCAGCGGACCAGTTGAAGGGGGTGCCTCCGGCCACTGGAGGCAGTATTTAACAAATTTCTGCTTGGTGCTCCAGAACGAAAAGAACATGCTAAATAAAGCTGAGATTAGGGCTTTAATAGAAGTGTTGCTAAGTATCATGGTCCAGTGTTGCTTTTAAAAGGAAAAAAAAGACTAACGGTGGTGACTCAATGGTTGGTTTTGCTTTAAATGTGTACAGCAGAGCCGTGACCCGACAGTCCCGGACGTGCTTAAAAACGCTAGTTTAGCGGACCAAAAGCACCGCCACATGACGCTTTGTGTCAAGTACGACTGGGATAACTGGAGGCTTTTATTTTGACGAATTCGGGTTAAATAAGGTAAAACATAACTTTAGCTGATATCAGGTTACCCCTCGATTAACGTGAATATGTCAAAAAATAATAAGCAATTCATTGGAGACAGTTTACTCCGTCTCTGTGGCTTCACGCCTTAATCGACTTTATACCAAGCAAGTTTAATGGCAGCACTTAATAAGTTTCTTACTTCGACACCACTCCCTGGTTAGCTAACGATAAAACCAACAGATATGTCAAACACTCACCGCCTCAGCCATGACAACTTGTTTTCCACGCGCTGCTGCCTTCACGAACAGCAGGATTTTCCCCTTCTTCGTTTTAATGGTTTGATGATTGCAACCATGCTAGGCATTCTTCTTCTACTACTACTACATAGTGTAGTTCTTCTTCTTCCTCCTCCTCTCTTTGCCATCATAAGGAGCATAATGCATTATCGCCACCAACCGTTGCTTTATATAATTCTTAAATCTTAATGGGTTTCTTGAAAATAAAACAATTATTTTTAAGACATTAGTCCAAATCTTCAAAGAAAAAAAAAAATCGCCCTTTGTTCATATTTAGCATTTCTTAAATTTCTAACTTCAGTTTTAATGTCTGTCTGTTTATATACAGTGGGTACGGAAAGTATTCAGACCCCCTTAAATTTTTCACTCTTTGTTATATTGCAGCCATATGCTAAAATCATTTAAGTTCATTTGTTTCCTCATTAATGTACACACAGCACCC
>NW_018128011.1:1178313-1244782 GCF_001952655.1 Monopterus albus | reverse complement strand
AGAGTGGAAAATTTAAGGGGGTCTGAATACTTTCCGTACCCACTGTATGTTGGGCATACAAAAAAGATGTTTCACCATCTATTCTTGGTTACAGGCATCACATCAACCATTAGGATGCTTCCCAAATGAGGAACAAAGAGGAATTTAATTAAGTGTGTCCCAGTCTGATCCTACTAAATACAGTCTCTTCACCCCTATGTTTAAAAGCAATGTTCCCCAGAGAAAGACAGGGATTTCTTTTGACATAGTAGTTTTAAGCGGAATTTATGGATGTAACAATGTATTGTAGTGCCTGACACAGGTTTGCCAAATTAATCCGGATCCAATGTGGTTATATCGTTTATAGAAGAGTGACGATTCTTGATGCAGTGTCGTCTGAGGGATCGGAGAGCACGGTCATCCAGCTTAGGTTTGCACCCTGGCTCTTTATGCACTGAAATCCCTCAAGATTCCTTAATTCTTTTAATCATGTTATACACCATAGAGGGTGACATATTACTTTCTCTATTATCTTTTTGCTCTGGTTGTATTTATTATTCCTCAACGGCCTTTATCCCGTGGTCAAATTCTAACTAGTTAATAAAGCAAGTTAAATTGAAACGAATGGTGTAGATGTAAGAGCTAATATTCATGCACTGCAGCTATGTGTAATATTTTATTACACAACAATCCTTGTTGTTCAGTGTTTGTTTTGTATGTGGAACAGTGCTCACCTTGTGGTGCAAGGCACATTTTGTGAAATCTGGCATCAAAGTGAATCTAATCTTATAATATGGGTATACTGCGTGTGTGCGTGCATGCAAACAAGAGGTATGAAGTCATAAATAGAATTTTTCACTCTGGTCTTTGATTTTATTTTTTTTTATTTAACAAAGCAATCATTAACACTTGACATGTTAGAAAAGATACACTTTAGACCAGTGGTTCCCAAACTGGGGGGCAGGACCCCTAAGGGGCCCCAAAGTTAAGTTGGAGGTGGGGATGGGATGGGGACCTCAAAAATAATTTTACCCCAAAAGGAGGGCCCAGCAGAAAAGGTTTGGGAACCACTGCTTTACCCCTTCCAACTGGGCTCTTAATGGCAGAATAACCAAGCAGCTAGATATTTAAACAGATTTTTGAGGTTTGTTGAATTGTTCTTCAGGCCATTAGATGCTACAACAAAAAATGTTTAAAATGACTAGAAAAAAATTTATTCAAAAAGGAAAATAACTGTTAGTTAGAGCCCAAGCTGTTTCTCTCCATGAAATGTTCAGATCCTTGTAGTTAAATTCACTTCTTCTACAGTATGTGGCTTGGTGGTGATTCTGACAAATGCAGTCTCATTTAAAATGTATTGTAAAAAGTCTGTTCAGGAGGTGTTCCTGCTTAACTGCAAAAAATGAAACCAATGCCATTTCAAAACACTGCTGTGCTCCCAAAGAGCTTTCATCAGTGTCCTTTGGTCTAAATCTGGTCTTGACATCCAGTTGTCCGTCACTTCTTCTTGTTCTCTTTGCAGGCAACCACATATCGCTGAGCAACATTGAGAGGAGGGGAGTAACCGTCAGCGTATGACGTATCCTCAAACAACACTGAGTAGTCGTCCTGAGGCTGCAAACACACACATGCTGAGGTTAAAGGCTGCAGTGGACTGTACCGCAGTCAGTCTCCCTAAATATTTTTAGCAAGGAGCAGCTTTAGATCAAAAGCTTTGAGCACCGACAAATGCCGGACTCCGAAAAGAATGGTCTTTAATTGTATTTAGGATGTATTGGTATTTGGTCTGGCTACAGATGGATTCAGCACAGACTGAGCTGTGTCACAGGGACGGTCATGTCTCCTCAGTGGTGGTTTATCATCTGATCATTCATCACAGAAACAGACAACAAGAGATCGAGACCTGTGCAGGGCCTGTATTTATCTCTGAGTGATCAGTCGTAACTGGACGAAAAAATTGGACACATTTTAGGTCCTACTTTAAGGTCTAGCATCTTTTAAACTAGGTAAGGACTTGTACACCTGTTGACAACTAGCACAGCTCCACATGTGCTGTAATCTGTTAGGTGCAGCAGGAGGCGACAATGAGCTTAATAAACATTATTCCGGAAATAAACAATGGCCATGTGAACTTAGAGCAACAGGGAAAATGTAGTTTTGCAACAGTGACTATTTGGATGTGTTATCTAATTTCAGAAGTAATAAATCAAACGTTAACTGCTTTTACTGTGTCTAAGATAAGCTTCAGAATCTTTCATTTCCACAAACTGCTCCAGGCGAGGTGTGGTTTGTTTATTTAATTACCTGGTACCATGGTAGGCCTGTAATATCTGAGACTTGTTCATAGTGTTCTGGTGTGTTTCCAAACATTGACTGACTTCACACTGACCTTTCTGCAACTGACATGACACACTAGTTAAATCGGCTACAATGTTTTTATACTAATAATTACTAAGGTTAAGAAAGTATTTATACATTGCAATATGGATAAAGTTATTTGTTGGAATAAAGAACATTTCCAGTGTCCTGCTCACCCTTATGCACACCACCTCATTTACATTATTGCTGCTGTGTACTTTGCCAGCCATTGATAACTGCTGTATGCTGATTATGTAGTGCTCACATTCTCCCCTGCTGAGAGATGCGATTCATAAACAGCCCCTCCCTCCTCAAATGTGCTCTTAAAGGAAACGTCTCAGATGGCTAATGGCCGCCATGCTGACACCTTAACTGCAAATTTTAAACCTGCTTTCCTCTGACCTTAAATATCAGCTCCAATGGTGGTAAACCAGGTACTGGGGGTATTTGTATAAATTTCCATTCTCTCTTACCATACTTTGCACCCCTGAACAGGAACAGCTTCGACCAATCAGCCATAACATTATGACCACCTGCCTAATACTGTGTACAGAGGAATCCATGTAGTAGTTGGTTGGCACTCGTGTCACTCTGCAGCTCATAAACCAGTTTGTGTGAATCTGTCTGCTATCATATTTATACGGTTTGAAAGGGCACAAACTTAGTGATAAGCATATGTTGAAGGAGTGAAAACTGTGGTCATGAGGACAAGTTAGAAGTGATTTTTTTTAGACAAATTCAACAGCCTCCCCACTCTACGTGTGATATCACCGCTATAGTTGCTGAATGTTTGTCTTCATAGAGACCAATGTACGGTATTTCTCATTTTCACCCATTTTAACAAAGATTCAAACAAATTTTATTCTTTTGAAAAGTACAAAAGGAATGTAAAAATTTAACACACAGTAGATCAACCTCATCAGCAGATCAATCTCAGTGAGCCTTAGGTGTCCATGAGTGGTTCACTGTTTGTCCTTCCTTAGACCACTGTTGGTAGGTACTGCAGACTGGGAACACCAAACAAGACCTGCAGTCTGGGAGGAGCTCTGACACAGTCGTCAACCATCACAGTTTGGCCCTTGTCAAAGTCACTCAGATCCTTATGCCTTGCATTTGCCTGTTTCCAAGACATCAACATCAAGGACTAACAGTTCACTTGCTGCCTAATATTCCCCCCACACTGACAGGTGCCACTGCCACTGTAATGAGATAGTCGGTGTTATTCACATCACCTGTCAGTGGTCATAATGTTACGGCTGATCAGTGTAAATACATATTGCATGACACCAAATGCACAACTTCCAGAGTTGCCACTTTTCTTCTGGTGCAACACACTAATTCGTCTCCTAATATAAATAAGAACCCACAGGGTTTCACAGTTTAGTGCCAAAACAAAATCTGCCACAAAACCTTAGTAATAAATATCCCATTAAATCTGTGATCTGCATTGGCCATAAATATCCTAATAGGAACGCTGTTGTTTGTCAGACTTTTCAGTTAGACAGCAACATTCCTGAACTAATGTACATCCTAACCACAATTATCTTCCCTTACATCCTGTTTTTGTTTTGGCCTAATAGACAACTTCATGCACAGTTGGGTCAATCACTGGCCTCTGTGATGCTGTCTGACTTAGCTGCTCAGACGTTACATCAGTACAGCTCCATTTGGGTGTTACAGATATAAAAAGTACTGCTGAGCTGTGAGGAGAGTCTCACCCTGTGTGGTGGGGTGTGGATGAGAGCCCGGTAAAAGCAGGTGGTCTGGGGGTAGAGGGCAAGCACCAGCTGGTCCTTACTGAACAGGGCCTCTGGGTCTGTCTCTGGGTTGGCTTTCCACTGAGGCAAGGGAATGATCCGCCGCCTGCTCAGAGTGTGTCGCCTGATCACACAAACACACAACTGTCAGATACAGAACAAGTGTTTGGAAAACATTATCTGTTTAGTTTCTGAGTGTGGGAGAGAGGAGTCTGATGTTAGTGTAACTTTCTTGACAACAAATCCATGTGCAGACACAAAGCAACACTGACTGTATCCCACAGTGTTGTGTGCATCAAAGCCTGATATATCTTATTCCTCTCTGCCACAGGTCTCCATTGTTGTCCAAAATCTATTAAAAACAAGAGTGACCACACTGTTACAGTGGGTGACATGTTGCTTCATTACCACGAACACACACACTGTAGTTTGTTTGGACTCAATCAACAGACACTGTCCTGTAACCCAAATATTCACTAAAGCACCAAACTCCTGTGAAAATAGTCCCCAACTAAGGCACTGTTTTAGCAAAGGACAGATTTAAAAAAAAAAAGAAACTATATGCAGTTGAAGTCAGTACTTTACATGCACCTTAGCCAAATACATTTAAACTCCCTGTCTTGGGTCAGTTAGGATCACTACTTTAGTTTAACAATGTGAAATGTCAGAATAATAATAGAGAAAAAGATTCAGATTTCCTGCTTTATCCAGTATAATTAATCACAGCTCTCTAAAGATATAACCCAGGACATCACTGGAAAGATGCCTGCACTCACCCCGAGCTTCTACTGACTTACACCACTGACGTTATCTTTGATGCAGATGCTGCTTATTTACTCAATATTTTTGCCTGTCTAGCTAAAAACAATATCTTTAGTCTCTGATCTTGGCCCTTTGGACAAACATGATTTGAACCTGGTATTAAATAGACAATTCAGGAAAATACGAAACATTTTCTCTATCTGCACACAGCCGATCAGTATCAGTGTCTGTCAGTCAATACCGAAATGTCAAATATAAATCTGAGGTTGTTCAGAAACAAACAAGAGACGGTAAATGTGTCATATTAAAAAGAACTCACTCTTTGCCCTCTTCATCAATGTCGTCCACTTCGTACCTGGAGGGAGAGGTGAAGAAAAGTCAGACCTGTTTGAGGACAGAAGTCCACGTGTTCCTCGTACTCTGCTCAGCTGGGATTTCACACCCTGAAGATCAAATCCTGATATTTGCAGTGGGGGGCAAAATTATGATGATGATGTGTTTGTGAACTGTGTGACGTTCTCACTTGTTGGTGGAGTGATTGTAGCTGACCACCTCAGCCAGGATCCACTGCTCATCTCCATCCACAGCTTTTACCCTCGCTGCCACTTTGTCGCCCTGTTTGGCCACATAGTCGCTGCTGGCTGGCGTTGCCCCACACAGGGGAGGTGGGCTGAGGGTCGTGAACACAGAGGACGTTACATTGTACAAGTACTTCAGCTGTTTGTATACAAGTTATTTTAACATTTTATCATTTTATTTGGAGCACCAGCTACCTCTCTCCCGGCTTTCCAATCCACAGAGGAAGTGTCATGGCTGACTGTTGGAGGAGTGTCATTAGGACGCCGCGTCTCATCGTCTTCCTGGGAGGGTCGCTGTCGCTGTAAACCCCTGCCATCTTAGCAGCTGCAAAAGAAAAGAAAAACTAAATGTGTGTGAGAAAATTTGACTTGTTTCTGTTGCACATCTTGAGGAGCAGTGGTTGAATTTTATCAGCATATGTTTTCTTCACACACATACCTATTCTCCTCTCCTCCAACAAAGACTTGATCTCCGCAATTTTGTCAAGAGCATGACGTAAGATGCTGTGAAAATAAAATCAATGAGTGAACACGTGATTTTCTTTCAGTGCCTGCCACATTTTGAAATGTTGTGGATAATAATCAAAATATGGATGATTTGTGACTATTAAAAGCTCTATCTGGACTGGATTATAAGAATTGTTCAAATAATACCATCAACTTAAAAAGGTCGTACTGAAAATCAGTGTAGTCTACTAATGCTGATCCTTTAGCAGCAAAACATAACTCTTTATTTTTTATTTAAACTATTTTAGTTAATTTTTTTTATACGTTTACCCTGATACTTAAGTGGGATTTAAAGAATGTCAGTAAAATGAAAGAAAGTTCATTTCTGGCCTCTCACCTACACTCTGCCTCAGCATCTGCTTTGGCTGTCGTGTACAGTCCCCTCAGCTTAGTCCTGTAGTATGGAGAAGCTGGAGAAGACAGAGGTTTGAGTGAAACATGATGTGCATGTGTGTTTGGGGGGGACTTTCTGCCTTCTTCACATAGTGTTCGAAATGAAAACAGCTTTATTGATGTGGAGACTGACTTTTGTTTTCCGTCTGCATCCTCTCATGTGTTTTCTGAATGTTGAGCAGATTGTGTTCACTGCGTGACCTCTCCTCCTGAAAAGAGCACAGGGATATCTGGACTCATTCAACTTCAATTGGCTGACACAGCATTAATGACATGAAATAACATAACTGCACAACCCAAGTCTATAGTATTTCAGAGGCACCAGAAGATACCACATTATGTATAGTTAAAGGCTAATGCCTCTAAATTACCTGGGTCTGTTTGATGAGCTGATGGAGCTCTGTGAGCAGCTCGGCAATCTTGGTATCAGCTGACATGCCCCTACCTTTAAGATTTTGACATTCAGACATCTCGTTATAACATATTGACAACCCCGTTAATAAATGTGACACTTTAAAGGCACGGGGCATTGTTTTGTGTAATAATATTACCATCGTATGAAAATGGTGCATTGCTTAAAAGCCGAATTGATAAATGGATCCAAGTGGTCTGGATTCTTGCTCTACTAATATATTATTTTCCTTAATAATAAGACAACTCTGAATTGAAATATTCTGAATGAAAAGACGATCGTGTTGAGATTACAGCGGTTATTATATTTTGGGATTAGATGGTTGAAAATGCATAACAATGTTTTGGTAATGTTGGTGGAAATACTAACGTTGTTTTAGTAACGTTAATGAAAATAAATGAGTCTTTGTAAGTTAAGGCAGTAACAATAGCTACTACTAACACTAGTTGCCAGGGTTAGCAACTGGTTTGTTTCGCTAATGTTATTTTAGCTAATCTGTGACATTTGTACTCATGCAATAAAAACATTAGTAATATACATTTCCACTTTGATATCTCAGCACACATACTTTCGCCTTCCCTTAATACAATCTATAGAACTTCTTACCGTGTTAGTTATATTGTTTATTTACAGATGCCTTGCTAATGCTAACTACGCACATTAGCTTCTTATTTGATGTTACTGAGAAGTCAGTAAACCAGCCTTAATGTGCACACCGCCACATAGTGGAGGAGTGTACAACTGCAGCTGCAACGCAAAAAGCCACTATCTGATAATACAAAAACGAGCCTTAATTAATGGATAACATACTTATTACCTACTTTTAGTTAACCAGGTTGTGGAGCATCTTACTTCAGGATTACACTTTGCTTGTTTTTATAGCTTTTAGTTAATTTGGGAAACCAACAAAACACAAATTTTCTGGAAAAAAGCTACAAAACATTTTAAAACTGGTTATTATGCACATAATTATGTACTGCTGCAGTCGTACTACAATGATCTACAATCCATTAAGTCTGCAGCTATAAATATTAATGAGCAGTTTATAAATGGATTTTGGTCCAGATGATCTGGAACAAATTCCAGGACATCTGCAGTGAAAGACAAAGTGCAGCTGTGGAGAAATCTGAGTGAAAGCTTACTTTTAAGCCTATCTTTGCATGCATTTCCACAAGAGTTGTTAATGGTACTTTGGCCTGTGTTCTGGATGTGCAAACTGTGCTAATCACACTTTTCAAAAAAGAAAAAAAAAATCTGTTAGTTAATGATTGACATCTGCTGTGGAATGATGTCTAAAACAGAGGCAAGTGTATAAAAACACATGTTTACAAGTCAGTTATTAATTTAGGATTTTACATTTATGTTTTTTAATGAGTTGTGAGTAATCTGGGTACACATTTATGCAGGAGTGATTACTGTTCATAAAGTACACAGTTAAAATTGTGTTAAAATACATGTGTGTGTGCTGAGATAAAGTAAAGTGTGTTTACATAAAACTGCAGTTAATATTCACCAGTTCAGTCAATGATAATCAGGCCACAAAGCACCGGCTGATTGCTGATATCTTATCTGTGGCCTGGTTTATAGTACTGTATGTACACTGCTTGATCCATGTGTGTGTGCACATGCCAAGCTCCGCCAACAACGGACACAAGGACAGACAGCAACAGCTCAGACAGGTCGGCTCATATTTCTGCAAATATTTATTGTACTGAGTCTCATGACTGGGCAGGGTAGGAAGAAACACAAACAAGACATCATGACATCAGAGCCAGAGGAAATATCATGAGATCAGAATAACAAAAGCTGCTGGTGTATTGCTATAAAAAAAGCAGAGATAAACAGGGAGTGGGATGGTTACACAGTGCTTCCTCCTCTGCTTGTTTTCTCTATTCTCTGGGCTGAGGGCTGTGTTTATGACAAGCGGTGACTCAGTGAAATATGGCTGCAGTCTGATTTTTTCTCTCTCTCTTTTTCTCTCTCTCAGCAGTACATTGTCCTCACACGTCTTCCTGCCTGCAAACAGTCACGTTGTGCTGATGAAGAGGCTCTCACAGAACTTTCCAGGCACAAGGAGGAGTCTCTGCAGGAGGAGGAAAGTTTCAGCTGCTGGTTTTTAAAGAGGTGAAATCCAAAAACAGATGCTGCCTGTTTGCACTCGGCATTGAAGCGGTGAAGCGAGCTGTGATGATAAACTCGTGATATGATGATTAAACATTTCTTGCAAGATAAACATGACTTTATGACATAAAGTCTTATTTAACCTTTGTTATGTTTGTCTCTGACCCAACCAGGGTGTACCACACCTCTTGCCCAATGTCACCTGGGATTGGCTGCAGCCCCACCCCACCCCGCAACCCTATTCAGGAATAAGCAGTATAGATAATGGATGGATGGATATTTGGCTCTGATTCTAATAGTTATGATTAACTTGGTTATAATAAAATTATGGAAAGCAACTCGGTATGTTTACTGTACTGTTGTACTTAAGTACAGTTTTGAGGGTGCAATACTTGTGCATTTTATTCCACTTTATACTTCCACTTCAATACATTTTAGAGGAAAATATTATACTTTTTACTGGATCAAATTTATCTGACAGGTGTGGTATGTACTTTCAGATTGACTAAGAAAGAAAAACATACTAAGCTTGTAAAATGCACCATATTCTTAATGATTCTTAAGACATTTTTGTCTTGTGACCTCTTACGTGTACTGTGTCAACTGGCCGTGTTCCAGATGTCTGTGAGTTGTTAGTGGCTCCATTAAAGAAACATTTTCCACTCTAAACTCCACATACAATTTCATTTAAATAACTGTAAAATGCACTGTATTACTAAAAGCCTCAAAACCCATTAAGCATTTCATAACTTCTCATATTTATCTTGTGACCCTTTGAAGCGACCCAATCCTCTGGGTAGAGAGCCACTGGACTAACTGTATGTACAGTAGTTCAAACCTGGAGCAGCTGCTCCAACAGTAAAATGGTGCTGAAGTATTAATGATCTAACAACATCAGGTAGTCACATGAGACATTTTTAATACTTATACTTAATAAATAAAGGATCTGAGTACTTCTTTCAGTACTGGAAATACTTCATTGTTTTAAGTTTCAGCAGCAGCCTATTTACTGCACCTCAGGGCTCCAGTAGCTGTGGGACCCTTTAGAAGGACTTCTGATTTTGAGTATGTTTTACTAGGCTCCTGAGTAATTCTCCATGACTTCTGTCTTCCAAACCAAAGTGAGTGACTAAAACCGGTGACTGTGGCCAAAGCTCTTATGACTCACTGCATCATCCGAAGTAGCCTGTACTGAAACATGAGGATGCTGAACGCCTGCAGCTACAGCAGGACGATTTGAGGAGGAGTGGAATTTAAATCCAGACTATGGTGTGATTTTTCATTCTGGGGTTATAAATGATACTTTGATGATAGTTTGAAGCTGCACCGGACAATAGTTTAGTGTTATCAGGCTAAAAACATATTGTTTAAAGCTGTCTGCTGCGATGCCTCACACAGGCTGACTATATTTTATCAAACTGTTCGATGACTGAAGAAGCAAACTTATCCATTACTTCATAAAACTAAGCAAGAATGAGAGGAGAAGTAGCTAAACAATATTTTTGCTGCTCCCTGCACAAGTATATTTAAACAGCCCCTCTCTGGTAAAGTACTTTCTGGTTCGATTCTTTTATATGTTACTGCTACATGTTCTGATAAACCTGTGATGCAAACTGCTGTTTGACAAGGATTAGACCTAGACAGCAGCATAACAACCCACACTCCTCTGGATTAAAGGGAGACCTGTGCAGACAAACGGGTACACGGTGTCAGGTCACAGCTGTGTGAAGCCTGCAGCTGCTGATAAACAAAAAAACAAACAGAGTTGGTCTAATCTGCTGCAAAGATGAAGGTCAGACTATATGGTGGACAAATACTGTACTGATGCACCATGGTCCCGGCCCAGCAGCACATGATGTTGTTTAAGTCACATTCAGCTTTTAAAAAGATGATGCAATATTTGTACATCGGAAAGATGAACCCTGCCAGGGGAGTGACTGTGTGCGAGGTATGAGTGTGGAGGAGGAGCTGAGCTTGTTATAAAGACACACCGAAAACACTGGGGGATATTCTTAGTCTCACAGAGACGAGGCAAAGGAGGTTCACAGTTCCTGAGGCTTAGTGGCAAAGTTTTCGTGTTGGAGAAACAAACATGAGTCACGTCGACGTGAAAAATCTGAAGCCCACTCGTTTTGAAGACGAGTACTACGATGAATATGATTATTACAACGTAACCGACAAATACACGGGTGAGAGAACGGGCTTCGCGCGGTCACGTGACACCCTACACCTTCTACCAACGATTAGTTGTTGTTTTTTTTTGGTATTTGGATTGTTTGTTAAATTGAAATGTGACTTTTTTAAAAATGTATTTTTACAGAAGGCTCCGCCCGTAAAGGCAGGACCAAGAAGGAGGCCAGTGAGAACACCAACAGGCACAACCCGGGCGGGCATGAGCGCAAAATTGTGGAAAAACTCCAGAACAGCGAAAAGAAAGCCAAAGCGTGAAAACTGAAGTAAGATACATTTCTGTACTGAAATCAATGTTAATTCTTTCTTAAAATATATATAACTATGATTTAAGAGTGGCAGTAAATATTTTACAGTGGTTTAACAAAATGGGTAAAATATGGAATTTGACACATCTCCAAACGGCAGCTATGGAAGTTTAGAAAGCGCCACTGTTTTAATGGTGACTTCACCTTTTCCTCTAAGAATCCTTCCCTCAAACCGTCCTTCCTCCACAAAGTGGGCAGTTGTGATTCAAAAGCTGATCATGTGTTCAAATAAAGGTTTGTCTGAATAATCATGAGCCAAATTCGAGAGTGCCTGTTATTTGTGGGTGGTCTCCTGCTTCAAGGACTCAGCAAATACTTTAAATTGGAGACAATATCAATGGTTTTTTTGGTATAGGAAACTTTAGAACTTGGGAAAACGACTTACAAATGTTAGAAATCCTGAAGTGTTGATTATGACCAACAAAGCTGAACTTGACCTTTCCTAAGAATCTGTGTGTTAAAGTGTCCTCCTCCAGTGGTAGCTACACAGTAGCTGTACTGTGTAGTTGTACAGTAAAGGTTTCATTATATTGATCTGAATTTAAGTGTAGCTGATTTATTTGTGTTTGATAAAAGAACTGACTCCTTATTTGCATCCAGCCTCATTGTGTTCTGTGTATAAAATGATTAACCGCAGTACAAGTACACATGAGAGCGGTGTCCTCATAAGTCTGGCATACAGGCTTTTGAGGCATGTTTTTTTCCCAAGGCATCACTAGACTGTTTTTATTATTCAGGGCAACTCGGACGGCTTATCCTGGACACAACCACAGTCTCCTTGGCGACAGACGAGATGCACAGACGGCAGGAGCATCCTGAGCTCCGATGGGCGAGGTTTAACCGGGGTGTGAAGAGGAGTCCGCAGACCCAGATGTTCCAGTTGCAGCTTCAGTGAGAAGATCTTCATTCTCAGCAAGCAGCAGCAGACTGTGGCTCCTCAGCCTCTAGGTGGTTTAAAGCACTCAGTGGTGGTAGGGTGCACCGGGTCCCTGTTCAGACCATGACAGTGCACCTGTGATTATGATGCTGGTGGCAGTTGGGTGGTTTCTGTATGTTAATAAGTTTTCAATGGATTTTTAAAAAAGTATTTACTATTAAATTTGTTACATGACTTGTTTGCAGTTTCTCTTTAATCTCTTGTATGCATAATTTCCAGTGATAGAGTTTAAAGTCTTAACAATGGAGAACATTTGGGCCGGATATTTAAATAAAAAAAAAAACATTCTTTGATCAAATTATTATTCAAATCAGAATTTTGTCTGCTTTAGACCATTTACTGCAGGACCATTTATTTAGCAGAGTTCCCAAATGACTGCTTATGGGAAATGTTGACTTAATGGTAAAATATACTAGAGTATAAACAGATTTGTGTTACTGATTCATTTAGGACTGTGGTTTTCAGCAGTGCTGACTTGTGATCAGGTTGAAAGTACAAGGTAGAATTTATTGTCATTCTTTCCTATAAACAATATTCAGCATGCAGAGAAGTGAAACTACATTTCTTAATTGCTACTGTGATAAAAAAACACAGTACAATCCTCCCACCCAAAAAAACAAAGTTTAAAACAAGTTCAAAAAGTGCAGTGAAGGAACAGTGTTGTGAAATGAATTAATTAAAATGTGAAACGTTATGAGATGTGCATAAATAAAACACTAAAACCTGCTACAATAAAAAGACAAAATGGCACCAAACAGACATAGTGACACATATAAGTCACAGTGTGTCTGTGTGGGGGGGCTTTCCTTAATCTGAATGCTGTTTATGTGTCCGATGCTGTACAGTTATGCAGTAATTCTCGAGCAATAAAATTACATTCAGAAAAACGCCCAGAAACACCAAGCATAGCTGGTCATGGAAATGTCACCCTGATGACAGTGCTGGAAGAAAAGTCAGAGGGCCCCCAAAGTTATTACAGTTCATCCTGAGAACATTCATGTCTGAACCATGTCTCGTTTCAACCCATGCAGCAGTTGTTACAGTAATCATATTGTTACCCCTCAGATTTATCTCCTGGCTCCTTGAGGGGTCCTCAAGTTGGAAATCACTGCTTTAGAGAGTTCAATACATTAAGTAAAGTTCTTAATGTAATGTAACTAAATGTATTTTTTAAACTACAAATCATATTTAAGATTTAGGCTTTGACTGTGAAATTAGAAACTACACCAGAGGAGAACACCAGTGGAGTAAAATGTAATCTATTTCACTCAGATGTTGTAAAGTAAAAAAAGAATCCACATAGAGGACTGAATGTCAATTTTGTACTTAATTAAAAATAACTTCTGCCCTTGGTTCAGGTGGGTGCAGCTCTGAATTCACTTCAGGTTTGAGTTCAGATTGCTGGTGTAGATGTGACCTGTTAAAGGACAAAACTGAGTTGCTGGTAGTTCATGAGCAGCAGAAGTGCATCTAGCGGCCTGGCAGTGATCGGCAGGTGCAGGAACGTTGTCTATAAGTTGAACAGACTCTCTGCTGGCTCTACTTTCCTGCCTGGCCAATGCTGCAGGGTGTAAAGCTTGGATCCACCAGCAGGTGGCAGCAACTATCAAACGTCCAGAGGCTTAACGTGACAGTCTGAACCCACTGCAGTGTGTGAGGAACCTAAACACATAAACACAAAAAAAAAGCACTAACACATTAGTGTTTGGTGAGTTTGCACTTCTTCAGTCCCCCATCATATAGTGAAGGAACTAATTAATTTCACATTGAACTGACTGCTCCTCCACACAGGAACCAGAGTGTCAGACTTTCATACAATAAGTTTACATTTTGAGGTGTCAGGACTGCAGCTTTAGTGAGGAGGTTATGCAACAGCCTGGAGTTATATAACAAAGACAAACTTGTTCCGCAGAGCTCAGACTTAACTTCAGGATGTAAGTGGAGCAGTCAAACAGTGATTAAAGGGTGTTATTACTGATATTCCTAAGAGGCTTTGTCACATCATCCCCTCTATGTCTGCCTGAATTTTCTGTCTCTCAATACTTTGGTAGTATCACTATAAAGGCAAAAAAAGCCATAAGAATCACTGTCAGTGTAGAACATTTTAGCTGTGCTAATTTGAGACAGATACAGCTAATTTCCCTTTCGTCATTATCACAGCAGGAACAGGCTGGAGATCAGTTTCATACAGTATCATGATGAGTTTTGATTCTAAGTTTGTTTAACCAGGTAATGTTTTTCAATAGGAACACACTGGGAAATTAACGGACACTTTTATATAGTTACTACAAATGAGTCCGTCCATGAAGGAAGTGATTGCGGCTTTGGTCTCCTCACAGTCAGATTGAATTTCAAGTGTTTATCCAAATTAAAGTCCCCTCATGCTTCCTGAGCAGGATCAGACTTTTAGAAGTGTTTCTTTCTTTTAACCTTTAATTCCTTTTTCACCCTCTGCCTTAGAATTTAAAAGCTCTCAGTAGCTGTGCCCAGTACAACTGTATTATGCAGCCCGCAGTTTATAGTGTTATTTCATTATATTAAACCAATAGACTTTTTACTGATAGTGAAATGCAGGCACAGTGCAAGAAAACAAAAAGAGGGAGTATGGGGGAGGAATAAATGGTCATTTTAGATGAATTGCAAAATAAATTGATGCACCAGGAATTTTTTATAAATGCTGGGCACTCGCAGCGGAAGCACAGTTAAACAAAAACTCAAACAACCTTGTTCTTATTGTGCAGATAAAGAGTCCAGCTACACATTATATAACAGTTGGTACAGCTGGCTCTTAGTGTGTAATATAAATTAAATCTTGACATTTTCCTCATTAACAAACATTATTGCAATATGTAGAACATACAATATAAAAGAGGCGAGCTTAAATTGTGTGGGTGAGCTGTCTGCAGGCAAGCTACAGGCACTACAGGGATTTATCACTATGTCTAATAGTTCAAAGTATGCTTTAATATTTTAAGGACATATATGATCATAATAACAAATCAAGAGATGGGTTTAAACTTGTGAAAAGCTGCATCTGTCATGGTCCAGCACACTGGAGCAGAAAGAAGCTTACCTCTGTCAACTAAGCATGTGAAAGGTTTCTATTGTCATCCAAGGAGGAAAAACGACAACATAATAAAGCTGTAATAATATAATACGTTGAAACAGGTGGATCAAACCTGCCTAATTGCTAATGTTTAAAAAGGAACCAATAGTAATAATCAATATATATTTTTTAAGACAGTAAGAATAAGCTATGCTTGCTGTTATGTAATGCGTGGCTGTTTTCCCATATCCATCCATTCATTATCTATACTGCTTATCCTGAAGAGTGGCACAGGGGAGCTAGAGCCAATCCCAGTAGACATTGGCCGAGAGGAAGGGTCCACCCTGGACAGGTCGCCGGTCTATCACAGGGCTGATAGAGACAAACAACCACACACACACACACACACACACTCCTAGGGGAATTTAGAGTTGCTAATCAACCTAAGCTGCATGTCTTTGGACTGTGGGAGGAAGCTGGAGGACGCGGACAGAACCCACGTAGGCACAGGGAGAACATGCAAACTCTGGACAGAAAGCCCCCTGGGTCGGCCTGGGCTCCACCCCAAAACCTTCTTGCTGTGAGGCGACAGCGCTAACCACTGTGCCACCATGCTGCCCCATATTTATTCTTTAATTACTTGATTTAATAAAAGAGTGTTGACACAGTTTTCCCCAAACTTCAGTTTCGTTTTCCAGTTCTAAGTGTTTAAATACCAATACTAATAACAATAAATAATTGTTTCTTTCTAAAACGCACCCCACTGTTACGTTCTCACTCTCTGTAGTGAATTATCTTTCACTATGCCTACATTTAAGTAGCACTGTTTTATCGTTATACTACCTAATACATAGAGTGAAATTACACCCTAAATTATACTGTAAGTTACAGGCTGTGTTATAAATACCCACTAAGTGTTATTGATACACATTGTTTCCAAATACCTTTTACTGCCAAAAAATAATGTGGAGGCATGAGTTAAAAAAATCTATTAAGACTATGCAAAAAACAAACAGCAGAAATAAAAAGCATGGAGCTGACAAAAGACAAAAACCAATTTGTCTTTCTCAGCAGTACAATGAGAACAAGCTGGAGTTGAAGTCAGTGTTGACAACATATCGTATCAAGGGAACTTGATTTTCTGTAACACTTTTCCAAACAAAAGTAACCAAGTGCTTTAAAGGAAGAAGAAAAGAGAGGAAGATAAACAGAATAGACAATACAAACGAGGCAAATCCACAAAGTAAAAGTTATTAAATCAAGAGAAATCTAATGGGAAAGAAGGAAAGAAACGTTTTTTTTTAATGTTTTTTGTTTTTTTACAAAAATGTGACTGATTGTCTTTTTGAGAGTTTCTTGGAAGCTGCTCCAGATTCAGCCTGAAGTCCTGGACAGCTGAGGCTCCTCCATGAGTTCAGAGGTCAACAACTTCTTAAAAATCCAGATATGTCTGATGCCTTGTGTGCAAAGAGTCAGACTTTAGAATTCAGTCCAGAAAGCGACAGGGAGCTAACACAGAGAAACTGAAACCTGATTAATGTATGATCTGGGCTTGGTTTTTTAGCAATAAGTCTTGCTGCAAGTTCAGGATCAGTCGGAATTGGATTTCTAAATCTTTAGGCTGAAGGAAGGGTTCTGAACTGAACTGGTGATGTCACATGGAGCTCAAAATACAAGTTTAAGTAATACCCTGGAAATACACTTGTACCATCATGTAGTTGAAAGCCTGAGACCAGTGTGGTGTAATCTGCAGCAGCCGCCCCTCAGTAGACAGCAGCTGAATTTAAATGAACTGCAGCGTAAACCTGGAGTGTCTGATTCATGGGCTGTTGTATTCCCTGTTAACACAGGTAGAAGAGCAGTGACAGGACCTTCTCCTTTGTTTATTACAGAGAATGGGTGAAGCTCGGAGGATTGTTGACACTGTCGTCACTCGTATCGCTGCTTCAGTTCAGTCAGGCCTCAGCAGTGAGCAGAGGGACACCGCTGCTTGTTTTTTTTACTGCATGTTGTCAGATACCAGTTTGTGGGACTGCACAGAGAGTCTTGCCTGACACCCATCAGATATTTCTCAGAGAACTCCTCGGTGTGGAGCCGGGGCATTTCACTCACAACATTACTTACTGTGTTCAGTGAAACAAAAGAAGTCAAATACTGTATGTTTTTGAAAAACCGATAGATGGAACCACGTTAACAACAACAAAGATGAACAAATACAATGTCAGGTATCTCTGAATGGTTGACTACATCCCCATTACATTTAAATACTATAAGACAGTCCGCATGCGTTTTTCTATCTGATCCCCATCAGCTTCATGTGATGGTAAATGGAGAAAAACCTTGGAATTAACTTAGATTAGCTTTTAGGAATCATATTATTACTAAAATTGTTGTTTTCTGTCAAATTTTAGACTTAATAGGCTTTATCATCATTGTGTTTCTAGAAGAGACTGCAGTGTCCATTTGGACACAGTAAGACTGGGAAATCAGTTTTCTCTGTGAGAGCAATGACTCTTTGCAATGCTATGTCAATGAAAATAAGGGGTTACACATCATACAGCATTTGTAAAATGCAATTTAAGTTATGGCGGAAATCTATCCAGACATGTATTCATTAATGACTTGATATTTCAATCTGTTTTTAATGTTCTTTTGATTTTATTGCTTATTATGTGTAATTTTTAATTGGTCAAGCTAATTGTTATAGGCATTGATCGATGTGCATGGTCTTGTTTTCAAATAAACTCAAACTCAAATATCATGAAGGGGAAACAGTCACGAGGAAGGAGAGACTTCAGAAAAGCTGTGGCTACATGTCTTCTTGTTTGAGCTCTTCTTTCCATGTTCACATTTTGGCAAATTTCTGTTGTTAAATATATGCTGAAGTAACTATTACCAATTCCGTTTGCAGTGCACCCACGGATGTACAGACATCTGTCACTGGATTACTTTCATAGTGAAGAAAACTTAAAAATATGATGTTTCTCAGAGAAGTTCTGCAGCCTCTTTCTCTACAATTTCAAAGTGGATTTATGGAAGTTCTTTCTGGATGGACATCACAGAGAATGATCTCCTCGGGAAGTATAAGTTGCACTGCATGATATCGGTGTGTGCTTTACGCGTGTTCAGAATTGACTGAGTTATGACAGCACCATTTCTGACTGAAATTCACTGCATGCAGTATCTTGGCCCCGCTACAACTCTACAGTGCCTTTGGCTTTCTCTGCTGAATGCCCATACAGACAATTTACTGTTATTTCAAAAGGGTTAAAATAAGTTAAACTAAAGAGTTTAACTCACATGAAAAGAGAGATTAAACAAATGAGAAATGAATAAAGAGAGCTAGTGAGTGAAGAGTAATCCAATTGGCTCTTTCTTATCTCCACAGGTGACTGATTAGGGCATAAGTGGGTGTGGATGTTACGATTTTTGGAAGTTTTGATCTTTTGGAAAGTTACAGAAATGGCCACACACAAACCTCTCCTGAATCTGAGGCTGGAAAAATGGTGATCCTGGGGATCAGCCCATCAGACAAGACTGAGTGCAAAAGCACCATCAGGGATGCAAAACCTTGTCTTCAAACATTCATCAGTTCAGACAGGTATTTACTAAACCTATCTACTAAGCTATTTGCAGTAAATTCTGATGTATTATGGGTAAAATGCACTACTATATAAAGGTTATGATAAAGGTTACATTATGTTTCTATTCAAAAAAGTTTCATTCAGGCCAAAAAAGGCATGACTGGCTTAAAAGAGCATGTTTAGTAAATAAAGAGTTATTAATTCAAGCAGCTGAAGATCATTATTTTAAAAAAGTGTTTGAGAGTAAAGATGCAGTCTGTAGGCTGATAGCCTATTAAATAATGTATAGTGATAGGGTATAATGATATGAAAGATAATAACTCATTGTTTGTAGATGCTTGTTAAAGATATAACCAAATCAACAAGCCTAAGCCTTCAAAGGCCAAATGACAGTAACGTGAACACGCCCTTGTCTCTGTGAGGACAGATGGTCTCACCGGGCTGACTAGTAGTGCTCAACAGATCATTCACACATAGTTTTATTAATGACGTCTCAGTTTGTGATGCCAGTTAACTGTAATCTGACTAGAGCCCATCAGTCTATTTCTGTTCAATTCTAACTTGCCATTTGGCTCCCAGTGTCTGGCTGAGTGATGTACTGATGCTGGTGAGTAAATCTGCCTTTGCCTGACAAACAGGAAGCAGGACGGTTCGAGGTCCTCATATACCTGCAGCCTGAACGTAGCTGCCAACAAGATCTGGCTCCGATGTGAATGCAGAGATCAGGAATATTTATAAACAATCCTACACACCAGCTTCAAGACTGTGTTGCATAAGCGGCTTCACCAAACAATGTCCAATTCAGTGTTTCTGTACAACTCACACAAACATACCATCGCCTCCCCCTCCTCCCCCATCATCTCCTTCCTCTGCAGAGGAGAGACAAGTGCTTTTAGAAACTCCCCTGGTTGCCTAGCAACTAGTCATCAGGATTACCAAAAGAGACTACAGATCTTTTGTGTGTCATGAGTGTGTTATATGATATGCTTTATCTGTGTGTGTGTGTGTGGTTCAGGGTTCCCAGATGGTATGTCCTCTCCATGGATGTACTGGCACCCAGTCACTCCAGTGAAAATTGCTCCTCTGGCACATGAGCCAGTAAAGTGATCTAGTCCCCACTGGCCTTGGCTGCTCTGGAACAGTTTAACAGACATTCAACCTCAGTGGATTAAACTGCATAATAGAAAAAGTAAAAATTAATCTTGTTCGCTGCTGCTGGATTGTCTTCTTTACATAAGTTTCTTATTTTATTGTAGTCTATTGGAAAAAACTTTGGCAGTCATTGCAATTCTGTGGGCGGCCACTGGGAAACGTTTGCAACAAGGCTGAGTGGTGGCATCATATCCAGCTCTGGGATTACATCCATGGTTGTTTGTCATGAAAGCAATAGTACGAGGTTCACAGCTGAAATTTGTTTGTTTTTTTATTGAATGTATTGTCATGACATCTGTGTTTGTGATGATTGTGGGGGGAAATCTTGACGACTAAGCCTGGCATAATTAACCCTGTGTGCATTTTCATCTCTCAGCTTTCTGTTCCAAGCCCCATTAGTTCTAATATATAAACTGTCCCACAAATAAGTCAATTATTTAAGAAAGCTCATAATTTCCTAAAACTACTGGTCATTGTAGTTTTTATCAAATAAACAGGGGAAACAGTGCATTTGTTGGGGACTACTTTCAGCACAGGATTATTTAACATTTGTGATCTAGTGCAGTGGCTCTCAAACACCCTGGACAGGTCGCCAGTGTATCACAGGGCTGACAAGTAGACAAACAACCACACACATCCACACTCACTCCTAGAGGCAATTTAGAGTCGCCAGTCAACCTAAGCTGCATATCTTTGGACTATGGGAGGAAGCCGGAACCTGGAGAAAACCCATGCAGGCACAGGGAGAACATGAAAAGCATCGGGTTGGCCAGGGCTCAAACCCAAAACTGCTGGCTGTGAGGTGACAGTGGCACTATACCACCATGTGTGAAATAAACATAATTCAAATAAAATAAATGAATAAATAAAGGTGCATCTTCTTTTAAACCTCTAATCCAGCATAATATTTTCAAGCCTAAGTAACTGTTAGATTCAATGTGAAAGCCTGTGGCACAACCTTTGACTCATCAACTCACATCCAGGTAATAGGATGTGTCTCAGACATTAACATAGGCTTGGTGTCAGCGTGTCAAACTGCAGAGTGAAAGAGTGAAAATAACTAGTGTTGAATACAAAATTATGGACAATAAATCTTTGAAGGCCAAGTTGGATGTATGGTTACAGACAGTGAGAACAGCATTATCAGTGGCTTTGCTCTTATTAACAGTGCCAAAAAGCGTCAGTGTTTGGTCCTCACCAAGGGACCTGCTGTAGAGCCCAGGTGATGTGCACAACAGTCACGCACTTTAAAGTAAGTGACTCTGTAGCTTTAGGTCTATTGTAATTATGCATATGGGCTGTGGGTCCGGATATCATTTAGAGATAACTCTGGGTAATGGGTTGGGTCTGATATGGAGCTTTGCGGGTGCGGGTTTTTAAAATTGGACCCGTGCAAGACTTGGATCTGCTCATCGCTCTACACACATCTGATGTTTTTTTTTTCATTCACTAGAAGTGATGAGTGAAATTTAACTCATGTTTCATGAACATCATCTTCTCACCAAGGGTTTCACTTTGATTTTTATCCACACAACTACATTTATATCTTACACCAAGGAAAACACCATTATGAGATACAGTATTTAGAGTTTTTTTTAATGCACCAATTAAAAATGCGCACATAAAACAGGTGGACAAAAGTCAAACACAGTGAAGCTTTGCTGCTTCCACGTTTGTGTCCATGCTGTACAACGCTAAAAGCTACCAGAAGGTCAAGTAAACAATCCAATTTTTGCAACAAAAGTTTTCAGTGTGCTCCCTGTTGTGTTGTTTGTTTTTGGTTACTAACTACCACTTCATGTTTGTTGGTAGCAGGACCCAACAGGCTACTGTCACAGTCAGCAGGCTCAAAGGTCAGAGCAGGCAGGTTAAAAAAACAATAAGCTGAAATATTTTTCATACGGCAGGAATCAAAACAATGAAACAAAACAGTAGCAACAAAAGAGTCAGTCTGCTGATTATAACAAGTTTTATATAAAGAATCATAAAGTTGCTTAATGCTTTCATTTACACTAATGTTCCTTGAAACAATAGTAGTGTCATGATTCCTGGCACTTCCTGTCGGGAGCTTTTAATTCTGGACACTTCCACTTCCTTATTTGGCCTTTATCTACTCAGATTTACTGTTCAACTTATACATTCCTGGTTCCCATCAGAGTAATCACCAGGCAGCATGTAAGCCAGCTCTCTGCATTCATTTGTCACCAGATTGTGAAGCTACTAACACTGAAGTCTCTACATCAGTTCACCTGTTTCATCACAACTCTGCTTATTACTCCTTGCCTGGTACTGACCAGTTTCAGCCTCAGATGTCAAACCTGCTGTTGTGTGTTTCCTGCCTGCTCTGTTTGCCCCTAAAATCATTACCTGGCTCTGAACTGTGTTTGCCTTGACACTGTTGGTTCATTACAAGTAAGTGGTTTTCTGTCAGATGAGTTTATGAAGAGAAAAGATAAATTTGTATTAAAACACATGAATGAAAGCTGCCCAGCACAAACATCCTGCTGCCGCCACAGCTCACCATATCTGATCTGTGATGCGTTTTGTTTTTATTAAAGTGAACATGAACTGGTGTGGGTATCTGTGTATAGGTGTGTGCACACAAATGCCTGATATTACTCACTTTGTTTACATACTAACACTGTGGGGACTCACGACCAGATGCTGTCCCTGCCGTGTAAATCATTGCATTTTAGGGTGACGACTTAGTTTAAGGTTAGTTTAAGTAGTGGTCATGATTAAGGTTTGGGGAAGAGTCTCCAGGAAATGAATCTAAGTCAGTGTAAAGTCCCTACAAGGAATGAAAACAAATGTTTTTGTGTGAGAGAGACAGATCAAACTACAGATATAGTTTGTCATGAAAGACCGAGTGATCTACAGGTCAAGAAATAGTGACTGCACCACATCCTGTAATATCAAAGTCATACTGTGTATGTGTGTGTGTGTGTGTGTGTGTGTGTGTGTGTGTGTGAGAGAGAGAGAGAAGGGCAGAAAAATCTTGTCTGTCAATACTTACTATTACAAATAAAGGTAAAATGAAATAAAGACTTTTGAAAACCAAATATCAGAAGAACATCAACACACACACACACACACACACAAACATCTACATTATGGACATTTCACCAGTTAGTTTGAGATTTAAGTTCTTTATATTTTTTTACTTAATATATCAATACCACAGTGTAAAAGTACTGCATTCATATTTGTAGCTAAGTAAAGGTACAGAAGCATTATCATTAAAAATATACTCTATGTATCAATCATAGTGCAGAAGAATTACCCGTATAAGTGTTACAGTATGTTATATACTGTATGTACCCCCCATCCCCAAGCTTCAGTTACACTATACTGAACAGTCACCTCACATAAAGTTTGGTTTTTATTTAAGCAGCACAAACAGCTCTGCTTTGTGCCTCTACACTGATTCCACAGCAGGGAAACATCAGCACTTCTCCTTTTCTTGGGCTAAAATATATAATGTACAAACCCAAAACATTACATTAGCTGTGAAGCAGAGACACTGGAGGCTTCATAAGAACATGATTAAAACCAAACAGAGTGAACGACGAAAACAATGGGACAATATTTACAATTCATAGCTGCTGGCTGATGCGAGCCCTGAATAGTTTTTGTGTTTTTTTTTCATTTACATATGGTGGTAAAAAATTCTAAATGTGTCCCTGAATGCACCGCAGAAACATGAAACAGTGATTGGAAAAAGATTTACAAGTGGGGGAAAAAAATCCAGTCACACTGTTCCTGCTATATTACACTGGTGTTTAACCGGGATTTGTTGCTCTATCTGGACAGAATATTAAAAACATGGATCTGGAAATCAGCAAGGCCAATACCAATGAACAGATATGACTAAATCTTTCAGACAATTACTGAGATTAACATCATGGACTGTGATCACTACTTTCTCTGCAAAGGCCAGATCTGTTTTACCAGTGTAATACTTTCCTTATGCAGTTATTAAACACCTCATGAACTGTATAGAGTTTGAAATGCAGCTCTTTTTGAATCTGTGATACTGAGGAGTGTTACACTATATTATATTTGGATAAAGCTAGAGGTCAGCATGTTGAATTGTCATTAACACTGCTATTCACTGACTGTACAAGATGCCTAAAGCAAAGAGCTGCTGCACTAGACACTTCTGTGTCTTGAACTAAATCTATGTCTGAAGTGACGATGACTATTGCTAGGCTGAAAGCCATACAGCTCAGGCACAAAATGACCATAAAGAGAAACAAAACAAGTACAAAGAAATGGAAAATGACCATAAAGAGACAGAAGATGACCATAAAGAGGCATGAGACAACCAGGATGAGATGTGTAATGGGAATTTTATATTAGCATCCTTTCTAGTGTATTGGCTGTTGCTATTTTGTGCAGTTATTTGGGTGTTTGTGACACTAGACAGTTTACTTGTGTGAATGCTGAACAAGATAACTTGCATCCTGTTTTGTATCTACTGGAGCATCTGTTTCCTGCATTTGTAAGTGTGTGTATAAGAAGAGAGGTAGCCCTCCGTTCTAGGAGCTTCTCTCTTCAGAGTGTTACTGTTAGCACTCTGTACGAAGACTGCCCCTTCCCTGCACGAAATAAATGCGCAACAACATTCAGATTTGGTATCAAGACTTTACTCTACACTCACCAAGCTTTAATAAGATAATTTTTGCCACAGCAGATGCAAAATTACCACAGAGACAGAAAATAACCACAAGTAATTACAAAACAACCATAAATATACACAAAACAACCACAAAGAGACACTAAATTGACAAAAAGAGACAAAGAACAACAAAAAGAAAAATCCACAGCTGTAATAGCGGCTAAGGCTCAGGCGATAGAGCGGGTTGTTCCCTTGACATAAGCTTGGTGGTTTGATCCCCGGCTACTCCAGTGTCCTTAGGGAAGAAACCGAATACCAAATTTCCTCTGGTGAGTGAGCATTTGTAGGTGAATGGGCTAATAATGTAAAATGCTTTGAGTGTGCTTTAATGCATAGAAAGGGGTTATATAAGAATAAGATCACTTGCTTTTGCTGTATGTGTTTTTCACAAAGAAAAACAAAATGTGGTCTGTAATGTGTGCTGTAAAGTCATGGCTAAAAATACTGGCACTGCTGTATTTGTGTCAGATAACACACCACTTCTCCCAGAAAATCAATGCAATCACAAATTCTTCGGTATTCTTATGTTTATTTCTTCTCTTTGCATTGGAACAACAACAAAAAACAGAGGAAAAAAAGCCAAATCTGATTGATTTCACACAGAACTGCAAAAATGGACTTGACAGAATTACTGACACTCTCAACTTAATATTTGGTAGCTCATCCTTTGGACAAAATAACTGAAATCAGTTGCTTCCTGTGACCATCAGTGAGTTTTTTCCATCTTTCTGCTGGAATGTTGGACCATTATTCTTTTGCCAACTGCTCCAGGCCTCTCAGATTTTAAGAGTTCCTTCTTCCAGCTGCTGTTTTGAGATTTCTCCACAGGTGCTCTTTGGGATTTGTGTCAGTGTGTCAATAATTCTGTCCAGCCCATTTTCTCTGCTTTTTTGTGTTGTTCCAATGCAAACAAAGGATATAAACATGAGAATAGCAAAGAATTTGTGATTGTAACAATTGTATGGTAGAAGTGGTGAGTTATCTGACAGAAATGCAGGAGTGCCAATATTTTTGGCCATGACTGTAGCAACTGGTAGCTGTCTGAAAGTACCTGAACAGTAGGTCTGACTGTATGATTGTTTTCATTGGCTTGCAGAGGGCTTTGACTCACTTTTAGAAAATCTGCAGTATATGCCCACGCCCCTCTCAGAATCTGCACTCACAGAAACACTCACAGCAGGAGAGGAAGTCCACAACAAACACAAATAATGATGTGTAATAAATAAATTACAGTAGCACCTCAAATTGCTAATTACAGTACCACAAAAATTATCTCAGAGCCAACATCCTGGCTGAACTAATGACTCTGAATAAAACCGGTAACAGCAAACAAGTGCAGGAGTTACTGCAGCACAGGGATGATTTACTTTCAGTCTGTACTTGATTACAGTTTATTGACCATCATCATCTGCATCAATGTGCTCAGTTGTTTATCTCACTCAATGCACCAAAAATATAGCTGCAGTCTGTGGACAATAACCATGTTGAAATTAACAAGACATCTAAATTTAAAGAGATATAAAAACATGTTTGCATACAAAAACAATAATAAAAAAAAACTCTGGGAAATTTGTTGTTTTTCCAGGTTTCTCATTTTTTGTACTCTGATAGGAAGCTCTAATGAATTGCAGTTTTCTATAAAAAAAAATCTTTTAGTTACATATCATCCCAAACCTAGTGCTGCTTAAATCAAAACCTGTGAAGCATAATGGTGAATCAACAAAGAAACACTGAGAGAAAGGGAGAGGAAATGCAGCACGAGAGGAAGATACTCAGTAAAAAAATAATGAGGCCCAGAGGGAGCGAGCAAACATCAAAGTGAGTGAGTCCCGCTTTGTCACGATGACCTCGCTGCCCGGCGAGGCGACGATCAGCTGGCCAGAAACATAGGGAGTGGTTGGAGTCATCTTTACTCCCATCACATCACCACACTGCTCTGTAGACTGCTCCTGAAAACATCACTTACTCACAGGCACATGATTACACAAATACACAAGACACATAAATACACACCCACAGATTGTTAACTGATGTTGGTAAATTAGTGGTTCATCAGATCATTAGCACCAGTTTAATCAGCAAAGGGCAGAGAGTCCACCCACCAGCAGGAGAAGAGGAAAGAAAAAGTTTGGCTTTTGTATTTGTCTGCAAAGGATCTCTGGATGTTTAATGAAAAACAAGGAAGAGAGAGGACAACAGGGAGAAAGAATAGAGAGAGTGGTTGTAGCTGGGGAGAACATCAGTGAAGGCTTAACATGGTGAATCATCATATACAACCTGTGAACTGTAGTTCAGCCATACACAAAGCTGTGTTTGAGCTTTCCATCTCTGAACGGGCTTTGCAGTATGTTTACTTGGGGGTGTAGTGTAGTGAGGGGAACAGTGGAATTATGTAGCCATGGAAATGGGATTCATAAACCCTGTCATAAGCTTTTTTATATGCAATTTTACAATATTAGCATTATAAATCACTACTGTTGGCTGACTAAATGTTTGTTGTATCTCATACAATAAAATGGACTCTCTTCTCATACAAATATGATACACTTTATGTATATTTTCTCATGTAATTACTTTTGAAGTGCTTGGATCAGTTTCACTGACGCAAGCAGCATAGGAAGAATTAACATCTGAGGCTGAGTTATACTGTATGTAACCTGGCTCGTGTAGACTAGCCAGTCATACTGAGTGTCACAATTTAGTATTTTCATTTAAATTTTAGGACCCAAGTGCAAAACAAACGAGCAAGAGGAATGAAAAGTCAGAGGGCTTTACCGGCAACTAAAACAAGACAGATGAAAGCTACGACTGGTGCTGAGGAAGAGTAAACACAAGCCTGGCACTGAACATAATGTCAGCATGAGCAAGAGTAATCCTACATGGTTATCACAAAAAAAGGCATGGCAGCTGTATTTAAATGACACATTTTATACACAGAGGCAATTTAAACTGCTTTACACAGGCAAAGAGATACACAGCAGCATTTAAAACAATAAGCATTAAAACCTAGAATAAAATCAGTTAAGACAGAGACACGACTACAGAGCAATTACAGCTCAGTAATAAGCAGAGAAACCAATCAATCAAAGACAGACAAGTCTCCAAAGAGACTACAGACAAAAAATACAACACCATAAAATGGGAGACGGGTTGGTAAAAAAGCCTTATCAGGTAAGTATAAATTCCTCTTCTCAAGAAGTTAGGTGAATGCATTGTCTTAATACAGGCAGTTCAGCCATTATAACTTGACATAAATCAGATGAATAACTAGAAGCAGAAGAAAAATTAGAGTTGGATCATTAACATGGAACAAGTGGAACTTGGATACATAAATGGCCAGAAACCAGAAGAATAAAAGGTCAGAAGGTGACCTCGGGCAGTTAGCTTAGTTAAGAATGCCACGAAAAACATGGAAACTAGAAACATGAATGCAGGACTGGACCTCGGGTGAGTCACACTAGATCATTTGTCATGATCTTGCTGCTGCTTAAGACTAGATGCACAGATAGAACAGGTGTGTGTGGGAGGATATGACAAGAGCAGGAAAAGTGAACAAAGACAAGGGCAGGGTCTAATATAACCAGGAAGCAAAAGGCAGAGACATGGCTAAGATAGAGGGTAGGCTACATCGCAAGTCTCTTATAAGCACCGTGTTCCCTCATTTGCATTTTTTCTTTGTATCGTAGCCCCACCCATGTAAGAAGTGAGGAAAACATGCAAGGAGAAAGAAGACATGTTGTTAATGACATGAGATGTCCTTTCTTCAGATCCTTTATCTGAAGCATCCAATCATCAACTGATTTCTGATAAAGGGGTGTATCCTCGGTCATGGCTCCTCTAGCAGCCTCCTTGCTCCTTGCTCCTCAGAGCAAATATAAAGGTTTTGGGACATCCTCGACCCTCACTCAGATGGAACAACTTCTGGTTTAAACAAAGCTCGAAGAGCAAGAAAAAAAAAATCATATAAAAGACTTAGAATGCACCCAGAGATTGTGACACAGGCTGATAGTGTAATCCTGAGTATTCAGTGCAATTGTGAATTACTTTTTTTGTATACACTCTTTGGATTGTATCTTTAGGTATACACTTATATAATATAATATATTATATTTGCACAGGTGTGACACTTAATGTATTCAGAGCAGAAGGATCCCCACAGAATCTGCATATGTCCAGGGCACAGATCTTTGTACTATGCCAAACTCTTTTCTTAGCCATGTCAATAGGAGGTCTGGTCCACTGTTTTGGTCCAGACTGAAATATCTCTATGGTTACACACTTGTTTCATGGCATACATTTTCAGAAAAATACACAACTTTCAACAGACCATCACTGTCACACTGTGTCATTAACCTATAACTGCTGTTTATATTGCAAACAGCTCATTTGCTCATATTGCTGTGCAAGAATGCCATATTGACAACTTTACTCCATACAAATAAAATATGATCCACATCCGTCGATAACAGTCAGACACTTGAGGATAAATAATACTGCAGTCAGCCCAAGCTTTGTAATCAGGAAGTCAGCAGATTTAACAAAAGAAAGTCTATACTGATGAAATGAAAGGGTGTCTCAAACTGATTCAAAGCATGAAAATCGAACTGTTCAGGCATTCTTACAAACAGTTATCGGCTATAAAACCAGACCACCGCTCCTGAACTGCTGTCAAATACACCTCACTGTGCTTTGTCACAACTTGCCCCATGATGTTGTGAGCTAGTGACCCCCCTGAGCTGCAAAATATTCAGCAAAATATTGCAACTATACAGCAGTGAGCAGCAGTAAACAGCACGAGCAGAGCACGGTTGTGCATCTGCTTCAGTGACATTTAATGCGCTGTTGTTAAATGCTGAGGTTAATTAGAGTCTGTCAGCTCCAGTCCAGACTTTCCTGCTTCAGCATAGTCACACAGAGGGTCTGGAGATGATAGTTGCTATTGGACACTAATACTGTATACATGTACAATATATGATATGAAAGAATATTTCCTTAATATAGAGCTTTCAGCTGTAAAATATATCCAAACTGCATCACTTTTTTTAGTGCAGGTATAAAATATGCACTATGAATTATATAATAATAAACCTTTACTCAAGACAAGCTGTAGTTACTTCAGGTTCTGACTATAAATGTCAGTAATTCTCCAAAATACCACACACAATTTCCACTGTCTCACTTCTGTCTTCTTCCACTAATGAACATACTGACTGTCTCCTTCTGACACAAAATGAATCCAAGATGCAGTAGATGAAAAACATTAAAATAATTGACTACCACCACCCCAAACCCATTAACTGTCTTCAAGTCTGTTAGGGTTGAGTCCCCCTCACCAGGAGGGTGAGGGAGAACTGAGGTAGGACTCAAGTGTGCTGACTCAGGTGCTGGTAAAAAAAAAAAGGAGGTTTAATGGAACACAACACAAAGTAACAACAGGAGAGCAGGAGGATGAGGACAGACAGGTGAAAAGACAGGTTAACCAAGGGGACAGGCGAACAAAACGGATTTCCACAGCACAGGAACTGTGCTCTAACCATCAGGGGCAACTTACGGGTTCAGTGTCTTGCCCAAGGACACTTCGACATGTGGACTGCAGGCAGGAGATTCAAACCTCCGACCCTCCGTTTGGGAGACGACTGCTCTACCCACTGAACTACAGTCGCCCCCGTATATGATATACTGTATGCTGTTGGTAATACTAGATGGAAAGGAGTAGTGAGAGTGTATTTGGAGTTCCAATGGCCTGAATAGAAAAGCCTCTGGGGATTCTAGTAGCTCTGGCTTGGATGCTTCTGCACCCTTTTCAACAAACATCAAATCCCTCTGATTGAATCACATCAGAACATTTCCATTTAGATGCCAGATAAGGATTTAAAAAGATTTATGAAACAATCACGAGATACTTTTTGATACTTTTAATCTTCCATCTACGAAATGATGGAAACAAGAAAGACATGTGTTAATGCCTTTATAATTAGTTTGATCAGCTCATAAAGAAAACAAAACATGTTGGAATTTTAGAATGAAATGCAGTTTAAACAAAGCCACCAGGTGACATGAGAGGACAAAATGCTTATTGTTTACCATCCACCTGGCCCTTATTCTGAGTTTTTAAGTGAATTCTCAGACTTTCCTCCCTTTTCCCTAAAGCAGGCATCACAAAAACGGGAAAGGAGGTGGCGCTCCACTAAGTCAGAAAAATTTTTCAGCCTGGAAAGATAGTTTAATAACATATAAGAAAGCCCTTCATAGTGCCAGAACCGCATTTTATTCATCACTGATTGAGGAGAATAAGAACAACCCCAGGTTTCTTTTCAGCACTGTAGCCAGGCTGACAAAGAGCCACAGTGCTGTTGAGCTTAACATTCCCTTAGATCTCAGCAGCAATGACTTCATGAGCTTCTTTACAAATAAAATCACAACTATTAGAGAAAAAATTGGTCGGACCACTCCCACAGCTCTCGCAGATGTGCCATCTACTACAATGGCTTTAGAAACATCTGTAAGACCTCATTTATACTTGGACTACTTCTCTCCCATAGATCTCTCTGAGTTGACCTCAACGATTGCTTCATCTAAATCATCATCATGTCTCTTAGACCCCATCTCGACCAGGCTGCTCAAAGACATCTTGACCCTAATCAACACGTCCATATTAGATCTGATTAACTCCTGTCTATTAACAGGCTATGTTCCATGGGCTTTTAAGGTTGCTGTAATTAAACCTCTACTCAAAAAGCCTACTCTTGACCCCGGTGATCTGGCTAATTATAGACTGATGAAAACTTACACTTCTGTGATGGCTCCATTAATGCTGAAAAATGCACAGAGATTTTGGAGCAACATATGCAGCCTTCAAGATGACATCCTTTCCAGGGATGCCCATACATATTTCAACAAGACAATGCAAAACCTCATAGTGCATATTACCAAGGCCTGGCTGTGGAGGAAAAGGGTGTGAGTGCTGGACTGGCCTGTCCCCAATAGAGAACGTGTGATGCATTTTGAAACGCAAATTGCAACAACAAAGACCTAGGACAGCTGTACACCTTAAAACCTGTTTGCAGGAAGAATGAGACAAAATTACACCTGACACACTTAATCACTTGGTGTCCTCAGTCCCTAAACCAGATCATATCTCTTCCATATTAGCTTCTCTCCACTGGGTCCCCGTAAAATCCAGAATAGATTTTAAAATCCTTCTCCTAACATACAAAGCCCTTAATGACAAGGCTCCATCATATCTTAAAGACCTCATAGAGCCTTATCATCCTAACAGAGCACTTCGCTCTCAGAGTGCAGGTTTACTTGTGGGTCCTAGAGTCCACAGAAGTAGAATGGGAGGCAGAGCCTTTAGCTCCCAGTCTCAGTTCAGGAGGCAGACACCCTCTCTACCTTTAAGATTAGTCTTAAGACGTTCCTTTTTGATAAAGCTTATAGTTAGGGCTGGATCAGGTGACCCTGACCCCCCATGCACATAGTTAGGGGCATTACATGTCACTAACTGTGTGTCTCCTGTCTCCTGTCTCCTGTAGTGTGTCCTGATGAGCAGTCACTGGCCACATCAACTTGCCCAGTGTTTGATTGTTATGTCCTGTTTCTCTTTTCTGTCCCTCCCTCTGTCCACTCACTCCAACCGGTCGAGGCAGAAGGCTGCCCACCAAGAGCCAGGGTCTGTCAGAGGTTCCTTTAAAGGAAATTATTATTAATAATAATAGCAAGGTCTAGACCATACATTGTATTTTTGGACCTTACTTTTATTGTGATTTGGTGCTATACAAATAAAATGGAATTGAAACATAAAAACTGAACATGATCTTAATTTACAAATAGCAAATCTATTTTTGTATTTTTTTATCAATCTAATGTGCATCATAGATTTTGAGAAAATCAGCAGCAATCCATGTAAAATAAGTTGACAATGGAGAAAATAGCATCTTTGCTGCCATCTTCATTCATTCTGATGTCATCTTATGGTAGAAGCAAAGTAGCAAGACTGCCTTCTCCATGGTTATTTCCCCCTGCTCCTGCTGATGAAGAGGTCCAAGCACAGATGGGATCTGTTCTGGGTCTTCATGAGGTCTCTTCCCAGCTGGACAAGCCCGAAATATCTCCACAGGGAGGGATTCATTGAAGAGCCCCTGGGATCAGCCAGTAAGTGCTAAAGCAGTCTTGTTCTGTGGGGTTTTGGTTCTGTGGGCCCACCATCCACAAAGCCTTAGTATGGATTCCAAGTGTTTGGTGGACTGATGAAAAGGGTCTGACCCCCTCCCCCCAAAATTGGGGGTTAATCATCCAATCAGTCATATAATCACGTGTCTAATCATGTCTAACTTTCTGAAACAACACTCATGCCCACTTCATGATTGGACAGCTGTGTGGAAATGAGAAAGGGGCCTCTCAGCCCTCTTTCTTCCTCCTTTACTCAAATGTTTCTGTTGTGTTTCATGTAAACAACCGAGTTTAACGGTATAAATGTCTTTGAGGAGGGACTGTCTGAACATGTGCTCCATTATCATAAATCACATTTCTTGCCCTCTCCATGACAACCAGCACAAATCTGCTTATTAGATGAGGTTTGTTGAGATGTGTTGCTGTTGTGTAATTTTTAATGCTAGAGTGTACTATGAACACCATATTTGTCAGCATGGGGAATTTAGTGACCTTGCTGATGATGATACACAGGTACAAAGTGCATTTATGCATGAGCAACCCTGAATGTTTTGTGTCTTGACAGCTGCAGCTGCTACGGTTGATCCTGAGAGGTAGTCTTTCAGTCATCCAGAAGTGGAAGTCCCGAGACTGTGCTTTCTTGGTAGCAGCCCCAAGTCTCCGGAACTCCCTACCCATAAATCTTAGATCTGTCTCAGACCTGTCAGAGTTTAAATGTTCACTAAAGACCCATTTGTTTGCTGTGGCTGTTATGGTTTTGTCCCCCTCACCAGGAGGGTAAGGGAGAACTGGGGTTGGACTCAAGATGGCTGACCCAGGTGCTAGTACAAAAAAGGAGGTTTAATGGAATAAAAACAAAGTGACAACATAACAGGGTCCATAATACATACAAGGGAAGGGCAGTGATGACTAAGGAGACCAGGACAAACAGGTACACATACACACTAATGGCAGGAGGATGAGAACGGACAGATGAACAAAAAGAACCAACGTAAACAATGCAATCCACAGCACAGAGACTGGCAGCGTGGAAGACAAAGCATGTATTTAAGTATTGCTAACCACATAATTAGCGTGATAAGGTCAAGCCAAAACGCACAGAGACTGTCAGCGTAGCATCTTACACACGTCTAAAAAATATGCGGGTCAAACACAACATTTATCTTACTTTGGGTAAGTATTGTCCATTACATGCCGCAATGCTCCGGCCCAGGCAGAGCGTCTGCCCGAGGTATAAATAAGGAGGAAAACTAAGGAATACGCCTCAGGTGTGCGCACCGACCCACGAGTCACTAATTACCCGATGCGACACAGCTGAGGCGTTGATCCCGCAAAAAGGGAGAACAGGAGAGGAAAAAAGAAAGAGAGGCAGGTCGCACCGAGCGGACCTGACAGTGGCCTATGATTCCTAGTGGAGTTTACTCATTTTGCCTTCTCTGTAATTGTGCTGTCATTTTTGTTTCTATCTTATTTTCATTTTAGTTTTATGTTTTTATTTTTTTATTTTTTGTTCTGTGAAGCACTTTGGTCAACATGTTGTTTTAAAGCGCTATATAAATACATTTTGTCTTGACTTCCTTCTGGGGGGTGTTTTTTTTACGTGGATTAACAGGTTGACAATTTCACATTATGCCAAATTTGTTGGTTCTTTGAAAGTCTTGTAGGACCCGTTCTCATTGCAACACGGCCACAATCTCAAACATACTCAGGAGCAGGTTTTCTTTCCGACTTATTCAGTGTAAACGACAGAACTTCTCAGATTTAAATGGGATCAGAACAGGAAGTGACTCAATGACATTGGAGCAATTATTACAGAAAACAGAGTACTGTGAGATCAATAGGTCCCATCCTGATTCTTAATTAAAGGGTAACCAGGGAATAATTTATTTAGGTGGACTGTTAGTGCCTCATATTAGGGGCCAGAGACAGAGGAGCTGTGCTCTTACCCCCATGCAGTCAGCATACATTGCTCTGAGATTTCTCAAAAGCAGCAGTTTCTTATACGGTTGGTAATGAGGAAAACCATGAGCACCATTTGTTGAGGTATTGTAAAAGTGTGCCTGGCTCTGAAACAGTTCCACAGAGTTTTCATGGTCTGCCTTCTTCAGAGCACTCTTAGTAGCTCATGAAGTACTTGTATTGAATAATGAAAATGCTGAGCTCTTAATTACACTTGAGGATTTTGGGAACTGACATACTGATCAGTGGAAACAAAACAAAACATACAAAGTAGTACTGTATGTCTAAAAATCAAAAAGTCTTCAGGGTGAAAATATGATAAAGACAAAATTGTGGATGAGGACAATGATTCAAGATAAATACCTAATGATGTCACACAGAGTTAAAATTTTGAGGGTATTTTTGAGGGCATGGTTGATGATGGTGGTGGATACCAGCTGAGTTTCAGTGAAAATCTCTTGTTGTAAAAGCAGCGAGTGCATAGGGAAGAGCTTTGAAGTGTGGACCCACAAGAGTAAAGCATACACTGAAACAGAGCTGAGGAAGTCAGAGATGAGAAATGTGAGTGGAATGAACAAAAAACGCACTGAAAGTGCAGTCTAGTCATGTCATTTGGAAAGTGAATCAGTGGAAACAGCAAAGACAAAAACATCACTTGCAGCCTCTTGAGCATCATCCCTAACAAAATTGCTGCAACATGTTTGGTATTTTTTCTCAGAAATTTAAGACACTTGAAGAAACATTACAATTTTTCCTAGAGGCTTTTTAAAAACCTCTAAAATGTATTTCTGTTTTTATGTTGTTGTGATGTAAAGGAACACCTGTAAGTACAGTTGTCTTTGGCTTAGAACATACTGTACATGCTTACCGCAGAATTTAGCTGTTTGTTTACTTTTACCAAATGTACAGCATTACAAGTATGCCAAATTAGCTATTAGCAGGTCTTGTTTGCACTGCACCCATAAATCTATACAAAACTATCACTGGATTTCTTTGATATTGAAGAAAATGTGAAAATCTGATGATTCTCAAGCAAGTTCTAAAATTTTACAGAGCATTTTTTCCTCTGATATGTAAGTAAATTTATAGGTGTTTAATGACAATCTCCTTGGAAAGCAAATGTCACACTGAATCTAAAAATCTTGTTTGTGTTTGATGGATTTATGACTAGTAGAATGAATTTGGGCACAAACTGTGTATTGTATCAAGTGCTAATGGTTTAAAGTACCTTACTACCCTCCATGAGCTGAAAGAGAAACCTTGAATCCTCCATCATTCCTAGGAATAAGTGAATAATTTGCAGTAATACATGTGTTAAATGATATTGGTCTAGTTGTAAAAATGGCCAGTGTTATGATATTAACAACAGTAACTTAATCAACAGATGATCAAGAACTGTATGAATGTGGATATGGGCAGAGAATGAGGGGGAACACTGTATTACACCTGAATGGTGGTTTGCCTCATTGCTTAGGGGCCGTAAGGATTAATAACACTCAGCCTGCATAATGCATGATATAATTTATAGGCAGCACATTTTTCTGAGGCAAAAAAATGGCGCAGACAGAGTGGACAGTTAACCTTTTCAATGATATGACTCGTTATCAATAATTAACAGGATCATGGCCATTTAGTTGTGCATGAGAAATAGCTTCACTGAGTGAAGGAATGGCTAGAAAGTATGTGTATGAGATAGTTTAGGTTCAGTCAATATACAGTAATATGGGTTCATTCTGGTGCCAGTTTCTTGCTATAACAAGAAATGTTTCTTGTTGATATTTTATGTTATTGTGGCATATTTTCATTGATATTTCTTTTTGTTACTGGATTATAATTTACAAGAGATTTCTTATTTCATGATAAACCTTTTCTCGTTATAACAGGATAACTTGGTATGTTGTTATGACAAGATGCTTCCATATGATGACAAAAAAGATTTTAGTTTACATTTATATCTAGTCTACATAGGCTACATCTACTAGAAAAAAAATCTTCAATGGCTGGTTGAAATATCGTTCAGGTTTTATTTGACACAGTTGATTGAAGTACCACCCATCCATTATCGGCAGGGGGACTGCAACCTGTCTCCCAGGGTGACAGGGTCAGTGCACCTGGACAGGTCACCGGTCTATCACAGTGCTGACACGGACAAATACACACATTTAAGAGTAAACCTTTGAACTTATTTTCCATTAGCCTAGTTCTTTTGGGCAGGTGAGTCACCATTCCAGCCTGTGTCACCTCAGTCAGTACCCAAACTCTTAATTAAGACATGAAAATTCAGTTGTCAGTCCTCTTTAATGAAAAATGTGGCAACATTGTAACTGGAATTAAGTAGAGGAAACAACCCCCAAATGCAAAGGATTATGAGTAAAGGAGGAGAGAAAGTGATTATCATGGTGGAACACAATATTTAATACATTGTAGGTAAGATAAACTGTATTATTTTAACAGTCTTCTGTTTGTTACCAGATGCAACCTCTTGTGGTTGAACTGTGGATTTCATCAGTGGACATTTGTGTGCTGACCATTAAGTAAAAAGTCTTTAGATTCTTTGGTTTGTGTGGTCCAGACCTTTAAAAACATCAGATTTGGGGGGATTTTTCAACCACTACATGCTGTGCGCTCTTTTAGCCATAAAAGCCCAGGGGGATGCCAAAAAGAACGTGCCTGTATTGGATGGATAAAAAGCAAATTATGCAATATTATTTGCATATGCCTTCCCTGTGACAGATGACACAGGTGTTGCTTCTGATCATTATCATGCAAAAAAAGAGGATGTTCGATGCCAGGAATGTCTGGCATTTTTGTGTTAATGCCTTATCCTTATTTATATTCCTGTGCCTTTTTGAGGTGAGGGTCTGTGTTTTCTGCAGTGAATTCAAACACAGGATGAAATGATGATGAATGCACACATATGTGTCAGATGTTGAGGAGAACAGCTCTAGGCGAACATGCCACATTGTTGTAGAAAATGGCCACTCGGGTTCAGCTGTTAAAATGATAGATCAGTGGAGGCGGTTCAGGGTTGGGGGGTCCTCACAGTGTTTATATCCTAGCGGTGTTTAACTACTATTAAAGGCTCACGGCATCATGTTGTTCTTCCAGACAATGAGACGCAGTATGAGCTGTCATGGACTGTGTGAATATGTGGTAAAATTTATTAGCATGTCCGGCAGACACACAAAACTTAATATTAACTTGCATTGACTCATTTGCTGTTTATGGATGAATTGATTAATGAAAAATGCAATTCCAAGTGTGCAATAACCCTGTGTCAATCAGCTTATTGCCAGCGGGTGTGCCAAGTGGTTACCTACAATCAGAGGAGTCCTCAGAATTGCCTTGCTGCAAAACTCAAGGGTCCTTACAAAATTCAATCTTATATAAATGCTTATATTCACAGAACTATTACTACTACTGGAAACAAACAAGCAAAATTACATACAAGTAAACAGTTAGTGCAGATCAAAAACATACCCTGAACCACTATAGACGACAAACTACATGGAGAAACACATCTGTGGTACACTGCAGGGAAACTATCACAAGTTATTGCTGTGTAAGACAAAACTAAGTGTTCAGAAAAATATTTTACAAGTTGCTCCTGAAAGAGAGACAGATCCCTCATTAAATTATGTGGGGGAATAAAACCATACATTTACTTTGTGATGTATCATCATTTGGTCTTTTTACAGTATTAAAAAAAAACTGACCAAAGCCATAGTTGCAAAAGAAATGCTCTTCTTTTGACTATGACCCACTGATTTGTCTGTCCCAAACGAATAACTTTTAATCTTCCTGCTTGGCAGAAAAGCTGATATGGTGAGTGGATTTTCTCAGGCTTGGTTTGGTTTAGTCAGACTCCACTGTCAGCTGGTGGAAGACTGAAAAAGGGGGAAATGTTCCATCTCGGTTTTACAAGACAAAAGCCAACACAACAGCAGCAGCAGCAGCAGCAGCCATGGATTTATTTATTTATTTTAATTGAACTGGCCTGTAGGGTATTGCATCATATTCTACCTGAGATCACCTGAAGTAGAACAGAAGAAAAGAGAGGTATAGATGAAAAATGAACAAAAATCATCTCAGGGTTCCCTTGTCCATTTGGCATGCATGGGTGGGTAGAGAGAGAAGAGTGTGTGGGTGGATGAGATGCAGAGAGAAGAAGAGGAGGAGGGAGGATGGAGGGGTGGTGGTGATGGAGAGGGCTTGTTAACGAGGGGTTCCTTCACCACTGTGGCACCCACAGTTTCTGTCTCACCATTGGAGAGAAGAAGGAGGAGAGACAAGAGGTTGAGGAAGTGGTGGAGGGACAAGGAGGAGGGTGAGGGATGAAGAAGAAAAAGGAGATTGAAATGGGGTGGGGGGGCTACGGCGGGGGCCAGATCATCTACACCCCTTTCCTGGAAGGGAGGAGTAAAAATGGCTGAAGCTTTGCATGGACATCTATGTGTGTATCTGTGTTGGGTGCACACATGTATCATTAGGCATCATTAACCACAAATTATACAGAGAGGAGAGAAAGACAGATGCTGCTGTTGGCATGTTATGTTGCTCCACTCTCCCCCCTACAATCTGCAGCCCCAGGAAAGAAAAGGAGAGAGGGTCGAGGGAGAAGGAGAGGGGGAGGGAGAGAGGTAGAGTTAATCTAATACATGTGTAGTGTGATTAAAGGAAGAGCTTCACTGCTGTTGACACTTCAGATGAATGTGAAGCTCAGCGAAAGGATATTAAATACACTGAAATCGCACTGAAAAGAGGCAGAGGAGGGAGAGAAAGGGTTAAAAGCCTAAATCTACCACAGGGAGATCACTTTCTCTCTCTTTCTCTCTCTCTTCCATACTGTCCTCCCCCCTACCTCTCTCGACCACTCGGCTGCTCACTGCCTCTCTCACCACCTGTTAGTGCAGACCCCTCATGCGCTGACATCCACTTGTTTGTGTAGGAATCTCCTCCACTCACACAATTAAGGGTAAGAAAACCTTTATTTTGATTTCCTCTTGTATTTTCTCGCTAACACTTGTTTGATTTTTGCATTTACTGGCCCATTTTTTTTCTTGAGATTATTTATTCTCAGAGAGGTCTGCATTTTTTTAATGCATCTTTTATCTCTTCACTCTCATCTTTCTGTTTCTGTTCTTCTAATTTTGCTATATGTGCCCATCAGCAGAGGACAGTAACTAAGTACATTTACTCAAATACAGTGTTTTACTTTTGCTTAACATTGATTTTATACGCTATTTAGTTGTACTTTATTGCATGTTATCCAAAAGCTCCACTACATTTCAGAGGCATTTCAAACTGTATTTCACTGTTACAGTTCAGATCAAGATTTTCATCAAAAACATCAAAGGACAAAACTAAAAAGCACTTCTGCATTAACTCTTTGTCATGCTTGATGGTGTGGATTTTAGAGGGTTGCTCTACCAATTATATTGACATCTATCTCTTGTTCTTAATGAGTTGCACTTAGTGCAAGTGATTTAGGACAGAAGTGTCTTCTACACAATGTCATGCAGTATGATCATCTTCAAATGTATAATGCATTGATATAGCCAGAAAAATACACCAGTAGGCCTACATAGAACTGTTCACTAACAAAAAAACTGTTTTTGTTACAACAGTCTGTGCTGCTTTAAAAGGTTTTATATGTTAGTGTTATGTCAGTGTTGACCAAAGAAAAAGAACAGGTGTAATATAGTCTGTGTGCCTTTATTTTCTGCCCGCTGTTTGACAGGTTGTTTAAGAGAGCTGTCATAACTGCCACACACACACAACACACACAGACAAAAAAAAAGAAAAAAGAAAAAACTATATCTGCGAGCAAAATGTACTGTTTTACGCTTCCTGTCCATTTGAACTAGTTTGTTTGTTTACCAAGTTTTGTCTTCCCTTCTTAAATATAATATTTACAATAGGCTATATTGAAATCAATAATTAAAAAATCTACAATTTAATATATTTTAAAGTTTAACATGCATCAAGCCATGTTAATTCTACACCAATCAAAGGCTGAGATAGGAGTTAATGTTACTGCGGCTCTACCAAGCTGGTCGCCTTTAGCAACTTTTATTTAGTTAACAAACTGATTTAGTAGAATGCTGGTCCAACACATTTTTTTCCAGTTACAGGTGGAGAAAAATTAGGTAATAAAAATATTGCTTTAGCTTTAGCATGTGGCTTTCTCATCAAGCAGCAACCTCAGAGGTTGAGAAATGGAGCTGACTTTGAAACGTTAAAACCTGCAGTTCCTCGAATGGCCACTTGAGGCTCGCTCCAAAAGAATGTCAGTGCCCACAGACTCCTTTGTAAAAATGTCCAACTTTACAGCAGAAATAAACATATTTACAGCCTGGTATAAAAAGGTTTTGGTGTCTATAGCTAATTTCCGCTTCCATGACATCTGTGCAGGCAGGGAAATCTTATACAACTTGCCTATTTAAATTATATTGAGACTAAAAGTTATGCATTACTTAAGGGTGTGGCCGTGTTGGGTGACAGGTGGGAGGGTCTCACCATAGGTGGCTAGCTGCCAGCTGTCTGGCGAGCTCCAATCACGCTCCAGCCCTTTGCCCATTTTTGGATTAACTGGAGGTAGGTGGAATGAAGTGCTACCAAGATAACAACAGCCAAACTTGAGCTTCAAAACCACTCTACAGAAAACTAAAGGGGTGACGTGACAGAGGGTTTGTCCATCTTTAATATACAGTCAGTGTTTCTCACCAGTAGCTTTCACCAATATAATGTTACCTCTTCGGCTTTAACTGCCTAGTTGTCTTTCTCTCTGTACCTTTCATGGTAATTATAGAATATGTTTGTACAGTAAGAGCAATGCCAAAAATGTCAGTTTCTGGTCTTAACTCGCTTTGCTTTGATTTTGTAAGGCAGCATAGGTGACATTGGGGGACAGCTAAGGCTCGGGAGGTAGAGCGGGTTGATTTACTTTTACACATTTAATTATTGTTCAGTCCAAATATCTTTGTTCAAAGTCCAGAAACATCAGTGTGAATATCAGTCTACTTTGATGCAGACTCTGATCCATATGCAGATTAAACATTTTAAAATATCAGATTGAACAAAGTGTGCAGCCTTGGTTTATGTATTTACTTTATGTTATTTTGAACTACATAGATAAAGGTTGTTCATACTTTTTTTTTTTTTTCATTGACTGTAACTAGAGCTTCTTCCAGCATGTACTGGAATGGGAAGACCAAGGACAGGCTGGCAGTGATGATTATTACCAGAGGCAGTGAGGCTCATTTAGACTTAATTATTCCCTCATATTTCTTAAACCTGTGTTTATCCACAGAATGATGACTGACCACCACAATGTACTGCTTCACACTCACACAGTTCAATGTCTTGTTTAAGGGAAAGCCCAGTCAAACACGTGCTGCAGAAAGGAGGGGGAAGAAACTATAATTTATTTCATTTTTTCCTGCTAACATTTTCTCTGTTGCTCTCTGGGATTTGAAAACCTCCCTCCCTCCTTCCCATCACTGACATACCACATTATAATTCATACCCACCAGCAGCTGCATGTAAATCAATATCGCCTTGGCACTGACACAGACTTGATGTTACTGTGAAGAAGAGAAGCAAAGAAAAAGAGGAGTATAAAAGTGGAAGGATGGGAGAAAATTCTCCTCTGCACAATAATTGACAACCATAGACCCCACTTATAGAGACATTTCGTGGACATTTGGTATTCTTAACTCATATTTTTCCCTGAGATCCCAGTACCCTTCAATACAGGTGCCCTACCTGGCCAGCAGGAGTCACTAGTATAGTGAGAAAGATGCATCCCTCACTGGCTTCCCATCCATAATAACTTCCACTTGTAGATACATGTCGTAAAGCACACAACATACTGTTGAGCAAGATTAGGTTACAATGCTGTGTTTTAGCTGTTTACATTATTACAAATATCAGTGGGATTTTATGCCTTTGTGCTGGTGATGTTATGGTTTAGTCCCCCTCACCAGGAGGGTGAGGGAGAACTGAGGTTGGACTCAAGATGGCTGACCCAGGTGCTAGTAAAAAAACAGGTGGTTTATTGGTGGGGATTACAAAAATGAACAGAGTCAATGAATACATACAACCAGGGCTGAGCAAAGACGGCTGAGGAGAACAGGACGCCCAAGGGAGTAGACAGGCTAACGGCAGGAACCAGGAGAGGAGGAGGATCAGGACAGACAGGGGAATAGACAAGCAAACCAGGAGGATAGGTGAACGAATAAGGAAATCCACAGCACAGGAACTGTCAGCGTAGACGTCTAGAGACGTGTAACACAAAAACAGGTAACCAACGTACAAAATGAGATCCACAGCACAGGAACTGTAAGCATGGAATACAAAATCCCACAGCACAGGAACTGTAAGCGTGGAATACAAAATAATGTCTAGCTAACCTAATGGACAAAAACATACAAAGTGATCCACAGCACAGGAACTGTCAGCGTGGAAAACAAAATGACGTACAATACATACCACAACTATAGGGCTGTTATGTGGTATGCACGTTAATGCTCTGGCAACGACAGACAGGTATAAATAAGGAAGAAGGTAATCATCGGGATGCACCCCAGCTGTGCACACCGACAAACAAGTCGCTAATTACAGGATCGAGAGAGCAGAGGAGAGAAAGGCGGAAGAGAGGCAGGTCGCGCTGAGTGGACCTGACAGGTGATAGCTGGATCTAGAGGCAGTATGTTTTTGACTTGTCTGTCCGTCTGTACATCCGGCCCATTCTTGTGAATGCAATATCTCAGGAACGCCTTAAGGGAATTTCTTCAAATTTGACACAGATGGCCACTTGGACTGAAAGATAAGCTGATTAGATATTGATAGTTAAAGGTCAAAGTCAGTGTCCTCACCTCTGTCCCATTCCCATGAGTTTGACTGGTTGGTGGAGTAATACAACAGCAAAGCAGTAATTCTATTTGAATGAGGGTTTCTACCTCTTTAACAGAACCTGGGAGTTCTGGCTTCATGCCAATCCTCTAAAGCCCTAAGAAGGCATTGTACATTTGGAACGCTCACTTTCAGGGTTATCATACCATTCAATGCCCGTTATCAGTTGTTAAATTGGACCATACCATAGATATGGGTAGTAGGGCCCTACTCCACCATTTGGTTGGCTCAGTAGGTTATTATCAAGCGCTGGTTATAATAATAAATACAGAGCATGTGGGTCTACTAGACATTGTAGACTAAATGACTTGAATTGATTAACTGTAAAAAATAAAAGATCTTTAGTTGACAGTAAAGTTAAGTAATAATAAGTATTGTAATGATATGTGAGCCTGCAGTGCAGTGAGCCTGTAGCCACACTCCTTACCCTTTTGTTACCTGTCTCTCTCACACCTGTCAATCATCAGATGATTATACAAAGTGACGGGGCTCACTGACCACTGAGCCACCTCTCCACTGTGAGAGAGAGCAACATGAAGACAAGGACACATCTGCAGACATGGAGACAAAAACAATGCGCGCTGAGGGGATGAAAGAGGGGGAGAGAGGGGGAGACAGACAGAGTGCTCTCTAAGAAAACATCTGAACAAAGCAGGGTAGGAATAAAAACTTAAGGTGTGACAGGCAGGTGAGACAGAACAATAAAGGAGAGACTGGACGGGGGAAGGGGTGTGGATGCAGAAAAAGAAACAGTTCATGTCTTCATTAGCATACTCTACTGTGCTTTTCCCACAGCTTAACTCTCCACTGCTGAGTCTCACTAGTAATCCCACTGTGACTGAATATCAGTCTCTGGACGTGCACCAGATTCCACTTTCATGTGGGAGAATGTTACTGCTGATAAATGCAGCTTCCTCCTGAATTAAACATGACTCCTGCAGTACTACAGTGGAGCACCAGTCAGCTGAAACACCACCAAACAAATGGACATACCATAACTAGGATTAATGAAAAAAATTTAAGACTCTGATTATTATTTCTGCCTCCTTTATCACTGTAATCTGTTTATGTGTGAAGTTAAGTGGCAAAGAGGGCATGGGTGATTGAGAGTGTGCAGGATTATTTAGTTCTTTCACAGTCTATTCACAGGATGCTGGTGTGTGCAAGAACTTTGAACTCTATAAGTTTTACATGTTTTGTAGGGATGTAATGACTTTCTTGTTACTGTCGTGGGATTGTGTAACTGTCATAGAGGATTCACTTTGACTTTTACAGCTACTGTGTGGCACCATTTCAGTTTTTCTGTTTCAATGACACAGGTGGAAAGAAACTGACTAAACACATTAATAACTTGCAAATACTGCCAAATGAAGGTAATACTACCCCCATTTAGGACTGAGACAGTCCTGGACACAGTACATCTCACAGGAACAATTGGGGCGTGGCTGTATTAAAACACTGATGTTCTACTGTATGACACATTTTGTTTACGAGATCCAGCTGCTCCGATAATATATTTTTATTTTATTTCATAAAAAGACTTCTATTGACTATTGCATTATCTTTTATAAATATACAAAACAAACAAACAAACAAAATGCTACTGGTACCGACAATTAACAGACTGGAATGAGTGTCTGAGAATTTGTTAGGTACCACAGGATTCAAATGTATGAATCATCTCTTCTCCTGCTGCTTACAGTAGCATATCCAAATTCTCTGAGGGGAGACTTCAGCACAATATGGATATCAAGACCCACAGAATGCAAAAGGAACCTGAAAATTGAGTCCAGCACAAAATGCTATCTGCGTGTCAGTTAGCTCACTTGGTGCACACTCTTCCTTTCAGATATAAGGCTGTGCCTCAGCCTCATTAGAGACACCTGGCTGAACTTTTTAAAGAGGAGACTTACAAACTGAGATACTGGATTATATATAGCCATCCAATATCAGCTTCTCACACAGTTTTAATGTCTTGTACATTTAATGTGTTCTTTCCATTTAAGATCACTACAAATTAAAGAAGAAGTCTGTAGGGTCTTTAGGTAGAAAATCAGGCAACACTTTTTTGTAACTGGAACCAGCTGTTTGACACTGTACGCTAATGAGGAGTCCACTCATTCAAGTAGACAGTTGGTCAAAACTACAATTTTTTTGTTATCATGAGGTAAAATGTTGGTGTAACCCACCTATACCCACTGTATGAGGTAAGGGCCCTGAGTTCAATTAACTCCCAGTAACTATAACCAATGAATCTTAAGTCTGTAATAAACCTCTGTACATTATGTGCCCTTAGGTCCTACGAGTACTGTAGACAATAACCAGACACAAGTTAAAGTTAAAGCTTCTTAATTTACTCAACAAAAAATCAGGGTAAACCATAAATGATAACAGTTCCCTTTAAATATCCTTGACCCTTTTTCCTGTTCCAATATTTCAAATAAACACACAAATATAGTGGGACCACACAACACACACACACTCACTCTACACCAGCTGACATATACACTGAAGTTTAACCCCCATTGCAGGCCTGATGCACGCTAGGGTGCGGTGAGGCTAAAAATCATAAGAGCCAAATAAAAAAAACAGTACCTTACTTAGTAGTTCGTAGTCCAAAGCTTGAAGCATTACCTCCTCTGTGTGTCTAAAAGAGATGGCAAAAGGGTCCTAGTAGCCACCCAATGGCGAAGTAGTCACAGGCCCACTGGTCCAGGTGCAAGCAGTAGCGGGAAGGCCCTGAGTAGCGGGCTTTGTTAAACAATCCAACTGGTCACTCACGTAGCGCTGTCGCTGATAATGTCCATGAATTCCAGGTCAGAAAGGATGAATCCAGTCTTGGGAGTAAGCCAGGTTAGCTATACTACTGATACCAACAGTCATTTAGCTAATGAATGCTAACAAGTTAGGTATGCAACGAGGCTAGACACACTAATGCTACACTACTGCAAGACAACTCCTTGCAAAAGAATATCCAGTCATGTACTACAAACTACTGTATGTAGGACAAATATCTTACAGCAGATCCTCCAATTGACAATCTAAGATACAGTCCACATACCTAACATATTTCGCGTCTGCATAAAACTTTTTTCTTCATCAAGGTACACTTCGGGTATCACTACCTTTACCAATGGATGATCAATAATGATATTTTACACACAGCACTTACTCGAACCTTTAAAATAACATGAAATAAATCACCAAAAAGCTTTTAACCACTCGAGACGACTTGGACTCGAGGTTTAGTGACTGGACTACAACACTGATTAAAGGGTTTAGTGACTTGACTACAACACTGATTAAAATACACACAAAACAGGCTACAGCTGAAGATGATGGGGGGGTCATTAGTTTTTCACATATTTGGACAAAAACCAAAGTATTAGACAGATTCAGCTTTGACCTCATGATGTTGTTCTATTAAAGGTCAGAGGATCACCAGAGTTATTACAATTCATCCTGAGGGGAACGTTAATATCAGAACCAGATTTTCTGGCAATTCCCTCAAGAGCAGAAGTGATATTTCACTCAAAACCACTAATGCCAATCTTAAGGCTGTTCTCAAAGAAAAGTCAGGTTATTCTCAAAGAAAAGTCAGGTTATTCTCAAAGAAAAGTCAGGTTATTCTCAAAGTCAACAGGATTCATTAATGTCTGTACAGCATTTTGTACTAATGGAACTGATATTTCATTCCGACTAAACTGGCTGGACCAGGTGACAGAACAACATTGCCATTCATAGAGCCATGTTGCATGCATGGCTGAAAAAAGTTTGCATCTACCTTATTTAGCTTTAATTTTAATCAATTTAATCACAACCTAGTGAACACACTAAGACTCAGATTGATCTCACACACACAGTGCTGCATGACCAACAAATTTCTCATGATGGATCTTCCTGGGATCATGGTGACTTCTGCGCTCACTTAAAAACTTCCAGTTAACACTGTATTTCTACTGTTTCTGATCACTGCTGACACAGCTGTGATTGCTCATTCTCAGCTAAATATTGCTATTTGAGCAGTGTAAAATACGAAGTGTGAACTGACAAATCATAGTATGCATTAAGTAAAGTACTTGAACCTGGAACTGACTGGCGGACTTCACTGAGAGCAAAGTTCACAGAATGGTGTTCAGAGAAGTGCGTACAGCAAGAAGCTCTCTGATTTTTAATACACTGATACAGTACTGTGGCAACTCGTGCTCATGTCTGCTGTGGTGCTGTTTGCCTTGTAGAGGCTTTATTTTGATGTTGGTACTATAAGAAGTGTTATTGTAGAAGCTACCTGATTTATGTAGCTTATTATGCCTGTTGCACTGGATGCTGTGTTTAGTTCTTTTTTCTGGTTAATTCTAATAAGTTTCCAGCCTTCTGAGGGTTGTTGTTGATTGCTGCTGTAATATATTTGGTGGTGGTCTGTTTTTTACTGTCCCTGGAGTCAAATCTAATCACGGAGAAGCACTAATTAGTTGACTATGGCTTTGCTCTAACTTCCAGTTCTTAAAAAACTTTTGTGACTTAAAAAAAAAAAGATTATTCACCTGCACTGTCATTTTTATTCATTTTTTCCTACTATTTTCCATGTATGTGTATTTCATTTATCATATATATACATTAAGGCACATCTGCAGTTGTTTCAGAGCTCATTTTGTATATGGCTGACTGCTGCTCGAGTGGCCATGGCTTCTTCAAGAGACCAATCGGTAAAACAATAAAAGACCACAGATAACGTATCATTGTTTATTATTACTGTAGGTGTTATTTATTTGTCTCCTAAAATGTCTAAATGTGTTTTATACATCTATAATAAGTACAAGTATGTATAATAAGATCTTTACACTTGAGTTATGTAGTACATGAAGTAATGGATGCCAGGTGTCCTACTCTCATGATACTTTCCATTCCTGCCTATGAGATGAGTCAGTGTCACATCTACATTTGACCCTTCCAGGACTCTTCTTGTAAACTCCCCAGGATGCTGCACTTGTCTGACATATCATGTCTGAAAATGGGGGAGGTGGTGGTAGCGTTCCTGATGTCAGATTTGACCAGCAAATTCACTTTGGAGGTGACGCAGTGGTTAGCGCTGTCACCTCACAACAAGAAGGTCCCAGGTTTGTCTCCAGGCCAACCTGGTGCCTTTCTGTGTGGAATTTGCATGTTCTCCTTGTGCGTGGGTACTCTGGCTTCCTCCCACAGTCCAAGCTTAGGTTGACTGGTGACTCTAAATTGCCTGTAGTAGTGAGTGTGTTTGTCTGTCTCCAAGTGTCGGCACTGTGATACATAGCATGACAGTCCAGTATCAGGGGTAGGCCTGGGTGCTAGTTAAAAGGATTCAACAGTAGGAAGCCGGATGGAAACCACGGTCTGGTGTCACAGTCAAATGCTTTGTACTCACAGCCACCCACCTTGACACGCCTCCTCAGTGGGCATTCAGACCAAAAATAGTCCTGTGTTAAAACAGTGTAAGCAGTTGTGTTGATCAGGTACTGCTGAGAAGAGAAATTAAACACAGAAAATCTAGTTTGAGCAACAGAGCCATGAATCTGAAACTATATCGGTCAAAACACTGTGCAGTGGTTTGTAATTCTGGAAAGTTGTTATGGCGGCAACTATTTTATCTTTCATTGCAACAAGTGTAATAGTAGAAATACAAGGCTCATGTTACAAACTGATATGCCAGTTATTTGCACCTATATATTATGTGAAGATGTCACATATTTGTGTAGTAGGGGGGCACAGACGCTGTCTGACTTTCACCATGTTGTTCATTAAACAAGTTCTCAGGTTGCTGGGGGGCTGGAGCCAATCTCAGCTGACACTGGGCGAGAGGCAGAGTCCATCCTGGACAGGTCGCCAGTCTGTCACAGCACTGATACTTAGAGACAAACAACCACACACACTTAGAGTTGCCAGTCAACCTAAGCTGCATGTCTTTGGACTGTGGGAGGAAGCCAGAGTACCCGAGAGAACCCACGCTGACCAGTTGTGTATGTAGGAAAATAGAAATCTAGTCAGGAGCTGTCTTTGCATTCTTTGGCAGTTCTGGTCCTGTATATGGTTTCTGTGTCTTTTTTGTTATGTCTGTACCACACAGTGTTTCTTAAACTGCCTGGTACAGTATCTCTCTCTTTCTTTTTTCTAGTTTAGCTTCAATTTCCCTCAACCTCATGCCTGTGACACACCTTTTCTCTCTGCTTTCTCAAACTCAAACACACTCCCTGCATACCCAGTCTTGATTTTGTGTCAGACTCTCACACATATACACAGCTCATTAAGCACCTGCTGTCAGCTACATTCACTGGGCCGCAGAGGTTGCTGTTAGAGCTACATGGTCACAGACTGGTGTCACCAACAATCATAGTTGTGCTTCCATTAACATGGAACATCAAGTGGTAAAGTCAAAATCAGTGCAGCACAGATTTCCCATGACTTCCAACTGTTGGAGTGAGAGTTTGATGTGAAAAAGGGGTAATACTAAAGGTCTACACAAACATAAGAATGTGAGCTGTAATGTGTCTGCCAGTTGTTTTTTTTCTTCAACAATTCCCATCAACAATTCCCATGTGCAGACTCAATCCAATACTGATTGTATCCTACTAAAAATAAATGTTAGTAGGATCTACGTACCTCATTCCTCTGTGCCATGGATCTCCACTATTGTCCAGAAGTGATTAAAAACATATCAGTGACCAAACTGTTGCTCTGGCTGACATATTTCTTCATTACCATGAACACACACTGTAATTTATGCTTAGGCCTTTTCCACTGTTGCAGTCGACCGACCAGTAAATGAATGTACTGTATATATCATTAGCCAGGTTCTGCTTTCTTTTCCACTGCCTACCGCAGGAGGTAGCCCTAAATCAAGTTTGAGAAATTTGAGGGGGAGGGGGTGGGTGCTCGCAGGGCCCTTGACCCCGATTGGTCAAAGTGCCCATGGCATGCTCATTTTGTTTGTTTTGTTGGGCACCTCTAGATTAGCTTGGCACCACTCACAACTCTCAATAGTTTGTAATTGTTTCAGAATCACAGAGCCAAAAAGCCTCTTTCTCAAAACGAGAGGATAGTTCATCAACACGCACAACACCTGCTGCTAGTGTTGTGTCACAAGTGGACAGCACAATGAATTTACGGCGGCATTAATTAATTTGAATTTCTCCTTCCATAGACAGATTAACAGCGGTATATGTACCAATGAAAAGAAACGTGTAACACTCTAAACAAAGCAGGTAATTGAGAAACTCCATATTTTAACTGGATTAATGCAGACATAGTAACTTCTCCAGCCTTACAACAATTTTCTTTAACATTACAGAAACAAGGCATTAAAAGACAAGTAATGTGTGTTTTTAAACTTACAGTTAAGTCCCAGCGAATAGTGGAAACATCACTCCCTTTCAAGTAGCTCCAAGGTTGGTAAATCTAACCAGTGGTCACTGCGTCTTCCCCCACATGACCACATACAGTCCCAAAGTAATGAAATTAATTCCAACAGGTAGCATAACACCAACAATAGCATCATGGGTCATTAATCTGCTTGTTAACCAGCAACACATCAGAGCAGACACACTGGCCTCAAACTGTCAAAACAAACAGGTAGTGTGCTCCGGAGGAAACTAGCATTGGTGAGTTGATTATTAACTGTGGCACAGCTTCACTGGCCGGCTGATCATATGTCCAGGTAAAACAGTGAGTCCCTGTACAGGAACATTCCTGGTCATGCAGTATCTTCAGGCCCTATATTTTTCTCCACGTCCTCTGGTCACAGTGCAGCGGCAGGAGGTAAACTATATCCACAAAACCAGGTGCACTCGAAACATTCTGCTTTTACAATGGCACCGGTGGATGTCAGGCAAGCTCACATGAACGTGCAACTGCCTGGAGATTATGAACATTCAAGGAAATCCTTAAACTATCACGTAATACTTAATTTTGTTAGAAAAAAAGTCTTGTGCAAGACATGTACAACATAAACCCAGTTGCTTCTGCATAGAAGTACTAGAACATAAGTACACCTCATTTTTTTGAGCTTTAGGTCACGTCTAACATAATTCAACATTGTAACAATGTAGATGCATCAAAAACCAAGGAAAAGCATGTCATGGGCTCTTTAAGCACAGTTGGTGAAAAACAAACATCATTTGCTGATTTGTGGGTGTCAAATGCTGACAGTCCAAATTTTCTAACAGTGTATTGCATCACCATATTGCTCTGTATCTTATGCCAAATTATTATGGCCTATTACAAAAAAAAATCATTCAGTCCTCATCTCCTCGTCTCCAACTTCCGAGTCCAAATGCAGTCAATGCTCAAGTCCAAACTGAAGTCTGAGTCATCAGTGCTCAAGTCCAAGTTGAGTCACGAGTCCTGAAAATCAGAACCCGCATTGGACTCCAGTACTACAACACTGCTGCCACATACACCTTTCTGTTGCCCCAAATACTCACTAGAGCACCAAACGTGGATTAATCTGCTGCTGAAAATTGCCCCTTTACAAATGCACAAAACTACAATGTCCAGTGCAAGAAAAACGACCTATTAATTCTCTTTTCTACCATGGCTGCTCATTAATTGGTGGAGCATCATGTTATTGCATGTTTGATGCTTACTCTCTGCGTGGTTCTGTTAAGGTTCACTGTGTTTTGGATTGAGTCTAAATAGCTTCTGGTCAATGTGGACTACTGATTTTAGCCATGTCCCTCTCAGATTCTCAGTGTCTCTCTCTCACTCTCTTTTTCTTTTTAAGAATTAATTTAAGCTAAACCTCACTTTTTTTCCAGACTCTATGACGGTGCAGAGAGGAAAGAAGCTCAGCATCTCCATCCAGGAACACATGGCTATTGACGTTTGTCCCGGCCCCATCAGACCCATCCAACAGATCTCCGCCTACTTTCCCCGCCTGTCCCCCACCTCCCCCACTCCCATCTCCCCAAACCCCACCATGTCACCGATTCCTGCTTCCTCCCCTCTGTCACTCAGCCCCAGCTCTGTGGCCTCTGGGATGCGCGGGGCTCACCTCCTGTCTCCTCTGCTGGCCCACGGCAGGCCGGGTGGGGGCGGGTCATTGTCTCTGACCAGTAGCGTTGATACATCGGTGGAGATCAACAGCTCTGACAGTGACGACTGCAGTGAGCCTCGCTGTTGGCATGTGTCTGTGTGTGTTTGTTACTGTGCATCTGTATTAATGTACAGAATGGTACTGTAGCAGCAGGAAAAGATGCTTCTTCACTCAGCTTTTTGCATGACACAGCAAAAGTATTTTACATCCACTGCACAGATATTAGCTACAGCTTTTAGCCTGCAAACAATGTATGGAAAATGGCCCAACTGGTAAACCCATGCGCACAAGGCAGTAGAAAGAAAATAGGAATCCCAGGTCTGGGGTGTGTCACTTCAATTAGGGCAGTGGCTTGTTTTGGTCCACTAACTAATGTGGTTGCAGAGAGGGGAGATTTCTGATTGTAACTTTTTACCTCACTATACTCATTCATTTACAGATTATGTAAATTTTTGTTCAGGCCTGAGTTCTATCAATTTATATTCTCAATACACTAATAAGCTTTGATAGAAGAAAATGACAGGTGGAGACAGAGAGAAAAGAGTGTACAAGAGAAACTTAACAAAAACTACAACTTAGACCACACTTACATTTGGCCAAATGATGTGTTTTGAGTTGATCTCTAAAAAGCATAAAAACTGTAAATGCATTCAAGAGTGATAAAAATGATTCACCTTCTAACCAGATGTTGAACAGGTGGTCCCTGCCCTCAGATTGCTTTGATTCATACTATATTGAGGATATTCCTAAGCAGAAACGTTTCAGATATAATACATATGGTGCACAAAATGAGCATCCACTTTACTTGTCTGGCACATGTACAGTCAGTGCGATCACAGTGTGGACTTCACTGGAACTGCTGTTTCAAGTGATCTTTTGAAATAGCCCTTCACAGGCTCTGTACTAATTTGTCACACTGGTGAATGTTCTCTTATGTCTGGCTCGGACTACATGATTTTTTTGTCTGATACAATGGTCACTATGCCAGATCACATGATTATAAAGTCATAAATTCTTGGACAAGGACATGACAGACAACATGTTGGTACCCGTCAGATCACAGCCTGCTGTCTTTCATGACTTGGAGGTGCCAGGGACCGTTAGTAGAGTATGTGTTATACTGGCTGGTTGTGTCCAGGAAAAGAATAAACCACCGTGGACCTGTCTGTGGGTCTCACGAAAAGGCCAGCAGCCTGTGATGTCTAACCTTCCTGGATAACTTGATATAGCAATTAAAAATAAGTATTTTGTCAGTAGTAAGACAGAAGACTGATAGGGTAGCTACTTGACAAGGCTGACTACAAAAGTCTCTCTGGCAACTTTAGCTGTATCACTGTGAGATTTAATGAATATGGTTCAGTCCAATATGCCAAAAGTGCTGTGAACAGAAGTGCAAGCTGTGCTACTGCTGGTGAGCGTCGCCTCACCATGTCGTAGACCATGAAAAAAATCTGACATCATGTCGGAATGTTGTGAGGTGTCCGAGACACAGCATTGGCTGTTGTTTACTATGACACACTCTGTTGTCGTGTCTGACGCTGTTCATTGGTTCTGACACCCTATGACTGTTGTGTCCTCTGTTATTGGGATTAAATTGTGCAGTCTGAACCGCGCATAAAATCAGTCATATGTGCCACTTAACAAGTGTGTTTACGAGTTGTTCTTGTGTTTCTAACTTATAGAATACATTTTTACTTTTTAAAATGAGTCCATTTTTTTAAATCCAATTCGTTGATAGGGTTTGAAACAGTTTTAGACGTAGAGTATGGATCGGTCACATATTTATACCCAACTTGAGCCTGACAGTGTGCTGGCCCAACCTCACCCAAATGGGACAAAAATATTGTATTTCGTATCTGAACCCAAACTGAGCCCAACACAGTTGAGTTTTTGTGCTGTGTTTTTCTAGTATTGAGTTCGGATGCCTAATGGCATGGAGAGTGTTAACCTGCAGCGCCACAGCTGCCATAAGCTCATCATTTAAATTTTTAATACCACTTTTAAGTTAGAAGGAAGCAAGGATCCATGCTGTTTGTTTTCAAATGAAATATTTTCAAGTGAAATTATGTCTATTATTTGAGCTAAGTGGCCAAGCCCAACCCAAATCTGAACATGATTTCTAAATTGCTGTCCAAACCCCACTTGAACCCTTGGGTACTGATGGGTCCTGTGGTTTGGTTCGGGTATCCACCCTCTACCCAGAAGTGAGGTGCCTTCCTTCTTCTGCCACAAAAGCATGAAAGCAAATATTGTTGGTTTACTTTCTCTACTACTACTTTACACATAAGTAAACAAAACGTTCACATGTTACCTGGCAAATATGATGTCATCCTCAGTCTAGCTAATAACAAAGAAGAACCCAGTTGCCATTTTGTGGCTGACCACCACCTACAGTATATTAGACCCACTGACATCTCTTGTGTACAAGTCCATCCTTTTTCATGATGGTGGCTCTAGATGAAAGGTCAGGGAGTAATCAAAAACATTACAAATCTTTCTTCAGGGATCATTTAGCAATTTTATTGGCAATCTGTTCTGTAGTTAATGAGACATCTTGCTTTGGGCCAAACTAGTGGACAGACATGCTGACTCACCCCTCCTCCAAAGTCTGATGGGATCTAAAGATGCTGCAGTGGCTCCACTTCAATCAATAGGCAAAACCACTAAAATCTAATTTATATTTCCAGCTACAGCACAGACATAAAGTTCAGAGAAACAACCAAAACTAACTCACGTCAGCAACAAAACACATCTCAGTGTTCAAGTAAAAAGATTTCTAGAGGTCTGATGAAGCTCCAGTGGATTACAGACATTTAAAGTGTGTGATAAGGCAGCAGACTGCAGATAAGACGTCTGACTGCAGCTTTAGAGATGCCTGGAAGGTGTTTGAATTGTCTTTCCATTACAGCATTGTTCTCCTGAAGAAGAATGATGAGCTTTCTGAGCGATGAAGTCACAGGAGCAGAAAAATCAGTCTGCTTAAGAGGGAAGAGATCACTCCTTCATGCTCTCTGTAATCCCTTTAGTTGCATGATGAGAATAAACTGTGATAAATGACTGGCTGAATGCTGGTCTCTGAACTGCTGTTGCCTCTGACATGTTTTCAAGCTCCTCTGTGATTCAGATCCACTCTAAAACAAAGACTAATTGGGGGTTTGTACCATATTTATTTCTTCATTCACATGTATTCATTATCAGATTTGTTTAGCAGTCTCTGGTTGCTGATTTTTTCAAATGAGAGTTCAGATTCATCAGAGCTGGTGAAAGCCAGAGGGAGGAGCAGAGAATCAGTCTGACAGTCTGTCTCATGTAACTAAAACTCCAGGCTTTGATCAAACATAAAAGACACTTTCAACGACAAAGAACATAATTTATCAGAATTTCTTCTTTCTGCACAAATGGCTCTTATAGAGGTTTCACCAGCAGACTTAGATTTCATCACTGCTGAGTATAATTACTCTGTAGTGGCGTTTTTAGGGTGGTGAAGGGCGGCATTTGTTTTTCCTGAGATATTACAGCAGCCAGCCGTCTCTGCCCTGGGCTTCTGTAAGTCAGCGTAGGTGGGTGGAATCACAACCCTAAGCATTTGGAAAACCGGCATATAGCATGTGGAGCAAATGGAAAGTGCACTGAGAGCTGGTTTAGTGCTACAGAATGTTGTAAAACTGGCAGAGAAACATAGCCCTTATGTTTATCTCTGCACTCTACATGTCAAATTAGAAACTCTCTGCTCTGGCTCTTCTTCAGGCGCAGAGGCATCGAGTTTGCTCAGGTGTGTGGCAGTGGTTAAATTGTCAGGGTCTTGCTGTTGGTGTGGCTTCAGAATTGACTAAATGAAGGTTTCTCTTTTTAAAAATAGGCATTTATCTGACAGAGAAATTAGAATTTTTCTTTACTTTTGAGCCAATCCTGTCATAGTCATCAGTGAGGTATGCAGCTAACACCATGACGACAGTATGACTTTAATACATTTGTAAATGCCTAAGAGCTTCAGAGTTTCCATATTTAAAGAACCTTTAGTGCTTAACCTACAAATTCTTAACACATTGTTAATTGGTTGGTAGGATTGCTGGGCAAGAAATCCCATGGTGTTCTTCCCAGCTTCTCTTTGTTATTTTTCTTATTCCATCATTTTTGAACCCTATCTCCTCTTATTTTTACCTCAAGACAACCCATGCTGTGTGACCCACGTTCTGGTCCACTATAGTTTCTTTTCTTCTTATTATTTTTTTCAAACACAAGACAGCCAGTATCATGCACATTGCTTGTTCCCAGTCCCAGAAATAGAAGTACTTCAAATTTGTAGTAAGGTGCTTGAGTAAATGTACTGTACTTACTTTCCACCATTTTGCAGCTTGTTTTGTGTCTTTCTGTAGTTCTTAATGCAGTTTGTTGTGGTTCTTGGACATGACTTTTTGTGACAGTTGTTTTACATCTCTTTACTCATTCATCTTAATTGACTTTCCAGTACGAAAAGGGTAAGTCCCTTCAAATAGGCCTGTTTAAATGCAATGGAAGTTAACCATGAACGAGGCACGACACCAACTGTCTAAAGCCAGCGCAGCTGGACAAATCATACAGCAGGTTAAAGTAGCATGAAAATACAGTGTATTGTCGAAGCAGTGGTTTGTTGGTATTTATGATCGCTGATGACTAAATAGTGCTCAAATCCCAGTGAATCACATGTCATGTATGTACAATATGAATGTAGAATGTACCTTGCATAACTGCTCCTGAAGAAAACCAGGCTGTGTTTGGTTTGTGTTTCTTGTATGAACATGTTTGTACCTTTTCACACACTATGTATGCATGGCTGTATTCAGCCCTGATGCATGTGTTTGCTGTCCTTTGAAGAGGAGTTTGACATGTTATGTGTTGTGCTCAGATTCATGTGACAGGTGCTGCTCAACTAAATTGGATTTCTATCCTCTGACTGCACGGTGTGCCTGAGCTATTACTCTGTTCTCTCGCATGCTTTCAATTTATTCTGACAGATTTTGAAAAAAATGTTTTTTCTGTCTACTGATGCGACATTTGTAACTCATGTTTTTTTATGAGTTGTAGTAATTGTGTCTCTCTCTCTCCTCTGCCTTCGTGTGTTATTTCCCCAGCTGCTCTGGGAACACTGGAGTTTGAACTGAGATACGAGCAGAGCTCCAGCGAGCTGCACTGCACAGTGCTCCGGGCTAAGGTAAGGACACTCTGCTGGCACCAGGACCGTCTGGTTGTTTGGCCTGTTGACTAATAAGAAAGAGAGTTCACGAGTGCTTCAATTCCTGCATTCTGCCAAAACAATGTGGAAACAAAAAACATTGAGCCATAGGTTATAGTTTGTTGACACGTAATTAATCTGCTGTAAAACAGCATCCGCTCTTCTGGTTCAATGCGTTTAACCAGATTTTGGGATCTGGCTTGGTCCAGTTCAGCCACTAGACTGTACCTTCACACATACTGCTTTGTTGAGCACATCATTTACACTACATACTGGCTGGACAGCTGTTTTCTGAAACTGCAGCACTGTGACGTGTTTCTGTGACAATGTCCTCTTCTGCTCATGTGAACTATTCTATAATTGTTACAGTATTTTTAAGTGGCAAAGGTGGATGTAGCTCTGCAAATCAATTTTACAGCACCAAAACAAAGGGGTGGTCTCTAGACCAGGTGTAGGCAATTCAGATCCTTGAGGGCCACTGCCCTGCTTATTTTCCAGCTACCCCTGCCCTACTGACTGCTGATTACCTGGATCAGATGTGCTCAGTCAATTAGAAGCTGGGAGATGGCAATTCACCCCCTCCCCCCAACATACAGACACATAAAATCCCAGAATACCAGCAGATACAGGTGGATTGGCAACCCTGGCTGGCCTTGTAATTTACCTAATGAGCTCAGACTGGTTAATGACAAGGTGACATGTTTCCAAACATTATTAGTTTTTCTTTATGTACTGGTAGATTGTTAATGTTCTAGCATAGTGAATTGTGAAACTGTTTTAGAGATAATTAGCTCTTTATTCTGTTTCAGAAGTACTTTACATAGTCATGTAAAAGGTGCAACCTGGTCTTCAAAATAAGGATGAGTGCTTGTATCACTCCTGTGCCTCAGAGGATATTTGCATAAAGTAAAATTTTTCTTTACTTGCTACACTAGACAACATTTTGATTTTAAAATTTATTAAATAATGGAAATAAAATCAGTGGGTACCCATTAAGTTAATTATTGTGAGGACTCAAAAGCAACTGTATAATGGTGAGGCTTCAGCCAGGGGATTCAAAAGAGGCAACCGATGTGGAGGATCTGACACTAAGCAGTAAAGTGCTCCACATGATGCAGCAGCAGCAATGGAAACAACTCTGTCAGATTTGGACTGTGAGCACGGAATAGTGATGAGTAATTGAGGATCTGAGGGGTCTGGATGCCAAATGTGGGATGTGGAATTCAGGCATGTAAACTGGCACCAAACCATGCAGTGATTTAAAATCAACTTTATATTTAATTGGTAACCAGTGAAATGAGGCCTGGTCTTGCTGCTGCATTTTGAACTAGATGCATATGACCTAAGGATGCCTTACTGACTCCTACATAAAAAAAGTTGAACTAGTCCAGATCTAAAGCCAAAAATACAAGATAAGAAACTTGAATGGACCCTTGCAAGCAAATTAAGGTGGTGCAGAGTAAGCAGTTAGGAAACTTTTCTGTGATTAAAGTAAGATATTCAGAGGATGGTGCAGTCTTATTTTCAGCTGGGAGATAATGAAAACCTGCTGCTTCACGTACACACAAAAGCTGGAGTGTGACAAACCGGTGTCTTTTAAAGCAGCTGTGTTACTCCACATTGTAAACTCAGTTGCACTAAGATCATCATGACACAGTTGTAATCAGATTCAGATATTTCTGTGGGTCCTGCATCTCTCACACTGCAGCTACATGATTTTGCAGGTATAGTTTAATGGGTTAAAATACAGCAGACATATATAACAGTATCGCAAAGAGGAACAACATTAGAGGAAAGCACACAGGTGGAAACTAAAGTGGAGTTCAAATTACTTCGTTATCTAAGTAATAGGAGATAATCTGAGCGCCTGCTGTCACTGAGCTTTGTATCCTCTGTGCCCTCCAGTGTCTTCTTTATTTGCGTACCTACTTGAATGTTAATGATTTCCCTCTTGGCATCAATTCATTTCTAGAGCAGAGAAAGAAGCAGCTTTGGAAATAAACATGCAGATTAACTCAGTACCACCTGTTGTGAAGGTACTTGCCTGTAGCCACACTAGCAGCAGCACCTCTCCCAGGCTGTAATGCTTGTTAGTCACTAGAAAAATAACACTGGATAGTTGAAAACTGAGGCTGCTTTCCTAGATTCTTACCTCTATTTCATTAACTGCAAAGTTTCTCTTGATGATGGTGCCAGGAGAAACACATGTTGACTCTAAATCAGAAGGGTTTATCTTAAATAACGATTCTTTTAAGACATTGCAGGCTCTGGCTGATGAGTTCAGCTCTTCACTCTCAGATTTGACTGGTCTGTGTTGGACTTTGTCAGCCTGATGTGTTTGTACTGTATGTTGGTGTTAGACTTGACATAAGGAAACAGTTGCCCCATTCTAACTACCTGCTGTGTAGGTTTTGATTTCAAGTCAATATTTTTATTTGCCATTTATACATAAACAGACAGTCTAGGCATATAGGAATTCTTGTGCATCTCTCTTGGAGTCAAAAGCCAGAAAGAACACTTAGTCTTAAAATAAAAAGTTACAGAAAGGCGACAAAGCATTAAAACTACATTACACAAAAATAGGGTAATATTATTTTCCACAGTAAACTTCAAACATCGCACTTAATAATTCACATGGTGGAGTTGGATATGTCACTACACTTGTTGAGGTAGTGAGGGGTTATAACATACTAAAACACAGTTTATATTCAGGCCTGTTTCCATTGCGTGGTAGAGAATGTCCTGCTATTATTCAGGTCCCCCAAGAGAACACTGTTGATGAGATGCTCTTACAAACATACCTTGTGGAACATTTCTGTATTATTATTGCACATGTCTAGTGAGGGGTTATTGCACATATATTCTCACATTTTCGTATTTGCCATCAGTCTTACTGCGGCAGGGAAAAAGTTGTTGTAAAGTCTTGTTCCGTGTGTGATGATACTGTCCGCCCTGCTGTGCCTGAGGCTGTAGGAGTGTGTCCATAGCAGGCAGTTCAGTCCCAGTGATCCTCTCTGCAGTCTTTATGACCCTTTGAAGAGTCTTCCTCTCTGCCTGTGTGGTGTTACCATACCAGACTGTGATGCCAGTAGTGAGGATGCTCTCTACCAGTCCTCTATAAGCCTGGGTGAGAGGGCAATAGTTCAACCCAGCTTTTCTGAGCCGCCTGATGAAGTATAGCCACTGCTGGGCTTTCTTCACTGTGGCAGCTGTGTTCAGTGACCAACTCAGGTCAGATGTCACCTGCAGGCCCAGGAACTTGGGGCTGTCAACCCTTTCCACCTCAGTCCCTTTGATGGTCAGAGGCAGCAGAGGGGAGGGGTTCTTCCTGAAGTCTACTATTATTTCTTTTGTCTTATTTATGTTGAGGATGAGGTTATTCTCCTCTCCATAAACAAGAATGTCGTTCACCAAGCTTCTGTAACCCGACTTGTCTTGAATGTTAGAGTTGACACCTCCACCACAGCACTAGATGGATGCATCATACAAGATGCGGGTCTATCAGGCTTTAATTATAATCTCCACTTTAAGGGTTAACGTTCTTTAATTTACTTTGTGATACAGAGTTTAGTTTGTTTCATGACTAAACAAGAGACTGTTCTATACAGTTGTTGTATCTACACAGGAGTGGTGTTGAACAGAAGGACTGCAGAGATGTCTTTGTTAGATGAGTTCAAACTCTAGGTCCAATCAATTCAGTTTGTCACAGGTGGACTCCAACCAAGTTCTAGACGCATCTCAAGGAAAATGAAAGCAAACAGGGTGCACCTGAGCACAATCTGTAGTGTCACAGAGAACGGGCTGAATACTGACTTTTTAATAATTTTGCAATCTTTGCTAAAAACACGTTTTCACTTTGTCATTGTGGGTTATTGTATAGCTTTTGATTGGCAAAAATGACCTGAGCCAGCCCTTACCTCAAAGGCGCCCTCCTTCCTCACATGTGAGCCATGTAAACAATTTGCCATTGACATACAGTCATACCTGACTGCCTAGTGCTCCCACCACAGCCTTCCCTCCTTAAAACTGTTTGTTCCACCTGTCAAAGAATAAGTAGAACTATACAAAACAGAATGAAGTATACACTGTACAACTTATATTTATTGAACAGAACATTTATCCATCCACCCACCCATCATCTATACCACTCATTCCTGAACAGGGTCATGAAGGGGCTGGGGCCAATCCCAGCCGACATTGAGTGAGAGGTGGGGTACACTCTGGACAGGTCACCAGTCTATCACAGGGCTGACATGTAGACAAACAACCACACACACTCACTCCTACAGGCAATTTAGAGTCACCAACCAACCTAAGCTGTGTGTCTTTGGATTGTGGGAGGAAGCTGGAGTACCCAAAGAGAACCCATATAGGCACAGGGAGGATATGCAAACTCCACACAGAAAGAACCCTCGTTGGCCTGGGATCAAACCTGGAACCTTCTTGCTGTGAGGTGTCAGCCCTAACTACCACGCCGCTGTGCCACCATTGAACAGAATATTGTCTGTAGAATTCTAAGATGACTATGAATCTGAAAACGGTCTGTGCTAGTAATGGCGGAGGCTGGATGTGAATCACCTGAGTCCGATGATCCAGCATCTCCTCTAAATCATAGATAACAATACTATTATTATTTTTAGCCCCATTCCAGCTTTTTAAATGAATTCAAAATGTTTAACTAAACCATGAGTGACAGACTAGATCACCATTGTCTTGTTTTAAAATTATGTGCACCTATGAGGAGTGCCATCACACCCATATACTGTCTGGACTGGTCCCCACAGAGGTTACTGCAGCGGTGAGCTACATTTTGTGCGCACATATGAATGTAATGTTCACTTGCAACATGGTTATCTTTTCTGAGCTGCAGTTTATAATTCGCATTGCCCGTTGGTGTTTTTTAAACATAATAAATAGTTGTATTTCACTCTCACTGTAAGGCACAAGCCAGGGAACACAGCCCTGGAAATGGCTGGCAGGCAAGGCAGACAGAGTGCACTGCAAAGCAGCACGTCAACTTAACATTACTGTTTTCTGCAGACATCAGAGTTGGAGAGGAGAGAACACACATTTACATCATTGCTGTTCCCACAGAGCTGTTAACATTAACACCCACTCTGCAACAAGTTGAAGGTGGGGCCTTGCATAATTTGCGGAGCTCTGTGCAACTTGCATGGTGAGGATAGGGCTCTGCTTGTGGAACATTTCAAGTATTCTCAGGGGTCCTGTGGCCATGGGGGCCCTAAGCAGGGCACGTACATGTCAGGCCGGTTCTGAGGGAAGCTCACTGTAATTAGAGTTGCATATCTGTCCTCTATCACTTGTGAGACTGAACTATGGACCATGTCTACAATGCCACAGTCTCAAAGCCTTTTCACTCAGCCTCATTAAAAATGCTGTGAAGAAAACCAAAATGTCCAGCAAAAACAAAAAAGCCATCCCCGCAAATGTCAAAGAAATCTAGGATCAATTTGTCACGATAATTTGTGGTTTGTTGATGAGGTCAAGAGATTCAAATCAAGTGTTTCATTTGGTCTTTTGGCTATGAGGAGCAATCATCCATCCTGCTGTCTCTTTTAGACTTTACGGTCCTAAATCATTTATTATCATGAGACACATGGTGTTCATATTAGTGAAGAAGATTTGTGAGGCCTGGAACAAACACAGATTACATGGAAGGGATATGTACAAATTTGATTACACATGACTAATTCTGAAAAAGAAGTGACTACTAGATTCATAAATACAAACAGCAGTAACTAGTAATGATGACGTGAGATTTGACCTGAAAAGGAGTATCAACATCAAAACCAATATCCCTCAAATTCAGCCAGCATTTTCTGTTTACCCAAGAACTTCAGTTTTATTTGTGGTTTATTACACCTGTCTCAAACCTTTTACCTTTTTTTCCCATATTCCCCCCCCCCCCATTAGACCGTTTAGACTGTTTAGACCCCATTAACTCAAGTCTAAATGTTCTCCAACAAAAAATAGAAATGACGGCAGTAACAGAAGTAACTAATTACATTTACTCAAGTACAAATTTGAGGTCTTTTCACTTTCTGTTACTTTATACTTTGATTTTACTACATTTTTAGAGGCAAATGTTGTGCTTTTTAGTCCACTACATTTATTTTATAACTTTGGTTATATAACTGGTTTCATAACCAGGTTAATACAAAAGCTACACATTATCAGACCTCATTGATCCATAGTGGAAAATTCGCAAGCTAGAAGCATCATCGAGAGAAATTTCTATCTTTGGTTGTATATGTTAATTGGTTTGGTTGTTTTGTGTTACATGTTGATTTCCTTTTTTTTCTTTTTCTCTCTTTTATTACATGCTTGGAATAAATAAATAAATAAATAATAAAATAAAAAAACTAGCTCCCCCGTTAGCAGCCGCAACATTAAATGTGATGTCCACAATAATGTATCAGTAATTATAATACAATAATATGGTATAGAGGAATGTGAAATGTGCCATTCTACATAATCAGTACTTTTCCTTTTAGTACTTTAAATATGTTTTGATGCAAATACTTTTGTACTTTTACTTAAGTAACATTTTGAATTCAGGACTTTTACTTAAAGTATTTTTACACTGTTAAGTTCCTGCTTAAGGATCAGAGTTTTTCTTTCACCACTGGACATTGGCTTTCTGAGAAGTGGTCTGAAGCTTAACTCTTGCCGTTGCAGTTTTTCTAGTACTTCAAACACCTACTTCCAGTTAATCCAAAAATGGGCAAAGAAGTGACACATGAGTGAAGCTTGCTAGTCATCTAACAGCTAGCCACCAGAGGTGGACCCTCCCGCTTGTCAGTGTGGACATGCCCTTAATTATGTGTAACTTTTAGTCTCAATATCATTTAAATGGGCAAGTTATATTATATAATCACCCCTTATACAGTTGTCATGGAAGGGGAAGCTTTTTGGCAAGGAAGAAGAATATGTGGAATATGCAAAATGATTTCTCTGGCTCTGCTGCATAAATGTATTAAATTGCCCAATATGGGTCCAGTTATAAGAGTGTAATGCTAAATCAGAGCATTAAACCAGGATAATCTATGTTCTGCAACATATGCAATATAATAAATGCAACCATTCCATATTTTCATTCCCTTATACATAGCAGTTTGTTGCTTTGCACTGGTTTTTGAAACAGGAAGTTAAAAATATCCCTTCGATCCATGCCTGTTGTTAAAATTGTGGCTATAACTACTATAAAAAACTTGATGTCACAGAACATTAGGGACTCTAGGCAGAACTATTTCTTCTGAAACAAAGCAAGGAAATAACCAACCTGTCCTTTACTAGTGGCTGGTTTTGTGCATTCTTATGATGTTATCCCTTCTATTACAGTTCAGAGTGATTGGCGTGGCTTTATTTTTACTAAGACACCAAAACTAACCTAGTAACTAGACAATACGTGAACTGCTGTTGTTTTTGTGTGCAGGGTCTGAAGCCCATGGACTTCAATGGTTTAGCTGACCCATACGTCAAACTCCACCTGCTGCCTGGAGCCTCTAAGGTAAGACACAACCATATCATGTGTTTTTTATGATTCACACTGGAACACAGTTTAACCAACAAGTATTCAGTTCATTTGAGTTTAAGATAAACTGCTCCATGACAATTTAAAAAAAAATCTTTTCTTGATTGAAACCCCTAAGCTTTAGATTTGTTATTTGAAATGGAAATAAAATGTATGTATGTTGGAGTTATGCTGTTATTTTGATATGGTTTGGGTGTAGAAATGATAAACAGGTATCTTTTAAATATTCTGTTGTAGCTGACATTATGGATTTAGCTGATTTCAGGACTTTCAGAAGACATTTAAAAGTCATGACATTAAACATTTCTCACTCACAGCTGATGTGTGGAGCATAAAACCCAGGAAATAAAGTAAAGGCAGCATTGATTGAACGGCAGAATTCACTAGCTGTTCTGGTTATGATGGCAAATGAATTTTTTGTGAAGTGAAATCTTTTACTAGAGATCAGATGTTCTGTCTGTAACCTGACCGCAGTGACTGTTTAGACCCCATTAACTCAAGTCTAAATGTTCTCCAACAAAAAATAGAAACGACGACAGTAATCGAAATACTAAAGAGATCAAGACACATTTTCTGTACTACATAAAGTGCAGTGATTCGCTGCACTGTCAAGTTCTAAACTGAATTCAGTATTCATCGTTATATGTGTCTGTGTGTCCTTCAGGCCAATAAGCTGAAAACAAAGACGATTCGTAACTCTCTGAATCCAGTGTGGAATGAAACGCTCACTTATGTCGGGATCACAGAGGAAGACATGCACAGGAAGACTCTCAGGTGTGTGTGTGTGTGTGTGTGTGTGAGAGAGAAAAAGACTGAGGTAATTCAT
>NW_018128011.1:1166977-1178302 GCF_001952655.1 Monopterus albus | reverse complement strand
TTTTATTTAACACTGATTGCAGTTACAGTCATTAACCAAGCGCTGGAACATCCTGACATTCAAGTATGAAGCTCAGTTGTCATTTTTGATTAATTTAACTGCCAGAGCAGAAACCTGCCACATTAATAGCACTGAACTCATACTTAATTTAAGACCAGAATTTATGAGTTGTCGTGATCTTTTTACTATCTTTCTCCCTGTTCCCTGTGTAAACCCCCACCACAAATATCCATCTGTTTACCTGGAAGCACAACATAAAAGTGTCTGTGAAATGTGCTCTTTGTTTAATTGAAGGCCGGTGTGGCTGCAGCCAGGAAGGATTCAACAGGAGCTAAATACGTGTCACTGTGTTTCCCATTCTTTAATCATGAATTAATGAATGCACAAGGCTGAGTCTGTTTTTGTCTGTGTGTGTGCTTGGTTAATGGCTAGAGGAGTATACATAATTAAAGGAAATGTGAATGAGAAGACCAGAAAGCCATTAATTAAAAAGCTCAGGAGCAAACATTTAATCTCAGGTAAACCTGTAACAAAGTTAGCGTGTAATTGTGAACAAACCTCAAAGGGAAATCTAAAAAATGTGTGTGTGTGTTAGGCTACAAGTATCATTTATCTCTGGGAAGGATGTTAATTAGCAGGTTTTTCCTGAAGTGATCATCTTTTGAATCCAGAATCTGCCCATTCAGAAATGCTCCCTACAGGGATCCTCCCTGTAGTAAAGCTTTTCTGTGTCAAACACTTACTTCTTCTAGGCATGAAAAATTGGCTATAAAATGTTTGTTACTTTACAAAGAAGAGCAGCCTTTGAGCTTGTGTATGTTGCAAAGAATTTTAATGGTGATTGGAGAAAAACTCCATTTGTGACTTTGGTGGATTTTTTTTTTTTTGTCAGTTTCATCTCATCCAAAGAAAGGGTGGTGTATGTTGTACATTGATAGACATTTCTCAACAACCTCTCATCAATATGACTGATTCAGTTTAATTAATACTATACTTTTAAAAAGAAAATCAATCTCCTATAAGTTATGTTCAAACCGCACCTGGGATTTTATAACTCTGTCCTTCTTTGTGTCTGTTGATTTGACCAAGGGCGTAGGATTGGTCTCAACATTGGTAGAGACACAACATCCTCCCCTGCTTGAGCCTATCCCTAACTACCCTCCCTTCCATTCCCAGTATTTACATTAAGATATACTGTATATTTATGATTTGGGACTCATTTATTTTTAGAGCAATGTTAAACATGAGTGAACAGGATCTTATGAAATCAACTTGTCCTGATGTAAGACTTTTTTCAAAATAAACTCCAGAGCATAGATTGAATATCCTGAGAATCCTCTCTATAATTCCAAACTATAATTCATAATTAGAGGCTCACCTGGAACACTGGTGATGCACCTGTTCCCTCGTCAGCCTGTTCTGTTTCTTTTGTCTGATGCTGTTTCCTACATACAAGATAATTCATTAACTGTGACATTTTCAGGTTTATGGCCTGGAATTTGACTCATAATTTGATATTGGCATGTCAGCCTGTTTACTCCTGTAGATACCAGAAAACAGGGTTAGCTTGCTAACTGACATTAGCTAGCATGGTTAATTAACATGAGTTGACATTTTCCACAGTGTACACACTGAAAAAAAAGGATTTGTTGGATTTACTTCATTGTAATGTACATCGGTCCCACACAATGATAATGTGTAAAACCAACATAATTTTCTTTAGGGGTTAACTTGTTTGAATTATGTTAACAGAGGAAATATGAATGAATTGCGTTGCATATGCTAGCATAATCTGTGTAAATCCAAAGACCCGGTGAGTCCTTTTTTTCTGTGCACTTTATGTTATGTAGGTAGTGGGTTTTCAATTTAATTAGAACCACAACAAGTAGTCAATTAATTGATTGATTCATTAGTCTATTAAGCAACAGTCAAATATTTGCTGTTTCTAGGTTCTTAAATATGAGGATTAAAGATTTTCTTTGTCATTGGCCCCCCTGACTTTGGTGCGCTGAGCTAGATTTCAGGGATCTCTGGAATTAGACTTTTTCACTCCTCTTCAACTAGTGTGAGCAAAGACATTTTATGGTTTATACTAAGGGTACTGTGTGTGCCTTTCTATTTTTGTGAGAAGTAAGAACGTTTCCGTTTCTTGTTCTGTTAAATGGGTGTTTGAGGGTTGGTTTTAGGGGTAGGGATAAGTAGGTAAAGGTTAACTGGCAGGGTGTGGAAATATATTATGTCAAAATAGAAAGCTGTGGATTGCAGCTTGGCTGGCTCCTGCCCTTAAGTCAAGATGTATATCTCATTCTGATTTGGTTCATAAATAATACAAATTCATTTTGGATGAATTCCAGAGGTCAACTTCAAATTCAACACACACATACATGTGCACACACACTCACTCACACCCACACATGCTTCAGACATTATGAGTGATTTTATTTAACCAAAATGTTGTATATACAGTACATTTTCCCAGCTGTTTGATAGTCCTTGCACCTCACAATATGGCTCTGCTGCTCTCTGTCTTTGTCAGTGTTGCCACATTGTTTACCTCCACATTAAATATGCTGTTTGTATTTGCTTTAATCCAAACTCCTGGCTGTCTTGTCACAGTATTAATATGTCCTCCTCTGGTGAACTGCAGCACAGTTATTGGCCCTACACTTGCTCTACAAACAGAATGGAGCTACTTCCCCTTTGATCTGATTTGGGAAGTTGAAAAGGAGATTTTTCTTTTCATTTGGATTAAGCTGTGCTGTATGAAGGTTGCTGTTGCTTTGTTTTCATGCCATTCAGTCTGTCAATTCAGGTCAACATCAGTGAGCGGTAAAGACAAGCCTGCCTCAGATTCACCAGACAGAAGCCGACACTGCTCACACGCAAACATTTAGACTGCTATGCTTGTGAGAACCCTCACTGATACAGAGGAATACTTAACTTTTCTCTTTCCATATGCAGTTTTATTAAAACACCCACACATAGCTCTCATCCTTCAAAATTTCTTCACTCCCTTAAAATGTCCCCACATTCCAAAAGACAGTTCCAAAAAAATAGCATCTATTAGGGCTGTGTGGATCGATCCTGTAACATCAATAACTCCCATCCCAATGTTTCCTGTTCTAGGATCGATTCCCATATTAAAACATCAATACCTTAACTAAGCTGTATATTTTATCTTCAAAAGAGAAACGGTAGACAATACCTACCCTATCCAGGACAGTCTACCTGGTTGATAGAAACTACTCGTCCTTCTGCCTGTCATAGTCATAGTCAACTATACTACATGGCTCTATAAATGCGAGAATCACTGTAAAATAAAAAAAACTTTTAGTCTGTAGTCTCTCAGCAACAGAAATAGATAGATAGATAGATAGATAGATAGATAGATAGATAGATAGATAGATAGATAGATAGATAGATAATCTTTATTGTCATTGTAACATGTACAATGAAAATTTAAAGTGACCTCCAGTTGGTACGGCAATTAAAAAAACAAAAAAACATAAACTATAAAATAAAAACATAACTGCTAAAAAAAAACCCAAAATAAACAACAGACCCCTCACACACAGGCATATTATACAGCAGCATTGAGTGTGGTAACGGCTGTTGGGTAAAAACTATTCTTGAATCTAGTGGTCCTTGATTTGATTACCCTGAACAGCAGCAGTTCAAAGAGTGAACATCCAGGGTGGGAAGTGTTCTTAATGATGGTCTGAGCTTTTTTGAGGCAGCGGGAACTGTGTAGTTCTTCCAGAGTGAGGAGAGGGCAGCCGATAATCTTCTGAGCAGATGTCATATGTGGTTGCTCTGTGGAGGGACATAAACAGCAACCAAGGTGGCATGTGAAGGGTTTTTATATGTATAAATGTAGTGTGGATGTAGTCCCAAATCCAACAGTTCAGTATCTTGGTTACAGCATGTGACATAGTATGTGAGCAGGGTGGCACCATCTGTTATTAATAAAAGTGGCAAGCCCTTCTAGATACACCTTAAATCTACTCCATCAGTCTCTGTTGTCTGCACCCATCTTTTTCCCTAGTGTCTTGTACAAAATTTTGGCATCAGTATTGGTATTGGTGTATGCGATACCAGCTGGGATTTTACTGTGTATTGGATCAGAAAGGAAATAAACTGTATTGCACATCACCAGCATTTATAAATGTTATTTCTCATTTATATTCTTGGTATTGAAAATCTCATTGGTTTCTTTAAATATCCAAAAAAATTCTTTCGTTACATTTATATCTTTCAACTGTTCTCACTTTTCAAAAAAGCTGATGTAATTCTCCCGTTTTGCAAAAATAGCTAAAAACCACCTTTTAAGAATCTTCTCACTGTCTCTGTCTTCACTTCCCAAAATACACCAACACTGTATACTGTGTAAGGTGTTCTTATTTTACAAAAATGTTCTCAACGTCCATAAATTACACTACTTTCCAAAAAAGAGATCTCACCTTTAAAAACATTATTTTTCACAATTATTACCCTCTCCACAAATGTCATCACAGACCAAAATTGTCCACACATTTCAAAAAATCCTCCTGTTTAAAAAAAAACCTCCTCACTTCCCAAAGCCTACTCACTATGTTTAAACCCAAATGGCTCTTTACAGAGTACTACAATGACACACCATACTGTGCAACACTGATTCTAAAAACTTTCTTTCCTTACAGTTGTATTCCTCAAGCTCTCCTTGCCCAATTAAGCACAAATATGTTTGGCTGACCTGTGATCACAGCTCAGCCAGATCCATTAATATTCACTATATCTCCTTGGCTCTGTGGAGGTACAGTATGTGAAGGTTAGAGGAGGAGACGTGTGCCAGGACTCTACACTTTAGCACTTTATAACTGGCAACTTCTACAGTTTGATCTCCATCACACCGATGTCTTTGCTTAAGAGCTGCAGCAGCAGTAGGAGGAGGGTTTCCTTCACCACCTATAGCTCCTGATCAAGGTGTTTTAGTCATTGCTGGAAATCTCAACTGGTGTCTTTTAAGTTAAATTTCCAGGTAGAGGTCTGTACAGAGATTCAGGGTTTTTTCCTGCCTTGAAATTCTGTCTCTTGTCTCAGGAAAAATAGGACTTTATTTGTGATAATCACACAGGTGATCAACAGTGTGTGGTTCTTTCACAGTCAGAGGGTTTTGATCTGATAAACACTGATAATAACTGTTACTTGCTTTTGAAATATCAAAGATTCACATGGTCCTATTATATGTGGCTTTAAAAGCTCTGACATGTTTGAAATCCATGTGATGTTTTCAAATATAAAATTGTCTTCTACTAATAAAATGTACTTTTATTTTCAAGGTTTCTTCACAGTCAGTGCAACATTTTCTCACCTTCATAAGCTGAATGTGTCGCGAGTCGTAGTCTGTAGACATCACTTCTCATTTCCAAAATAATGGACTCATGTTGTATTTTTTAAATGGCTTTAATCAAACACAAATTTAAATAGCTAAATCAAGACAAATCCTCCTAGTAGATCAGTGCTATGATGAAGTGATTAGTCAATTAGACATTTTTTAGAAATAAATACCAAATATTCTCCAGCTCCTGTTTCTCAACTGTGCTCATGGGGTACTAAAATGAATATCTTGGGGGTTTCTGCTGTTAATCCGAAGAGATGAGGGGTTTGGAAGACATGACACTGGGCTTTAGATACTTCTGACTCTGAAAATGGTTATTTGGGGGATTTCAGGAGATTTTGTGGGCCAGGGTAAATACTTCACTCTGTTGCCCTTTAGACACATTGGGAAATCTAACCTTAATGTGTTTCATACTGATCTTTCATCTGTTTCCTCTCCTCCAGGTTGTCTGTGTGTGACGAGGACAAGTTGACTCATAATGAATTAATCGGGGAGTCCCGGGTGCCTCTGAAACGTGTAAAACCCAATCAGAGGAAACATTTCCACACCTGTTTGGAGCATCCGCCCCCGGTAACACACGTTGCTGTTTATATCACATATGTAGTTTTCCTTCCCAACACAATGGCAGTTCTCCTGACACATTTCTGAAAAACTATAAAAAAAGGTTAAACTGGCAGTAGTAAGTAACTTTAAGGTGAAAAACAACCTCATTATTATTGTAAATATATACATGGCATAATGTTACTACTTGCAGCTAATCGTAGGTTAGCATTATTATTACTAATTATACATCATTGTTAAAATATTTAGAGCCTACCTAAATATCAAGGTTACAAGTTACACATCATTTTTGTTGTTACAGAGCTTAAACTTCAGTAATGATATCACAGTTGTAGCTACATGACACCATTATTATTATTGTAGAATCATTACACTGTACTGGGGTCATTTACTCATTCATAAAAAAGACCTTAATTTTATTCCTTAACACCCCTTTAAATTAGCTACAATTATATAAATGTACAGTATAATATGTGCAGGAATAAGTAACTTTAAGATGTTAACAAACATTTACAGTATTAGTTTTGTAAAAGACCACGAGGAAACCTAAATATCACTTAGTACAGTTCTGTCTTGAGAAATTTGCACTTCAGTGAAGTCCTTCAAATACTCCTCCACAGTACACAGTGGAGTCAACCGTTATAAAATGCAACATGTAGTCACTTTTTTCTGTTTTCAAAAGCAGCTCAACACAGAAAGGAAAAAGAAGCACCCTCACTACTATGGAAATAATAACATCAAGGACACAAGATCTGTCTGGTGGTATTTAATTATGAAACTTTGATGAAAGGGCTCAGTGCATACAGATCTTTCCAGGCAAAGAGCCAAAATTATATATAATTTTGCTATCGAGAATGTAGACACAACTGCATGTTCTTGTGCGCAGAATGCTGAGGCCTGCATACACTCTGCTATATACTGATATCAGGTCACCAGACAGGCAGTAACATGCAGCAGGAGCACACAGCCTACACAAAAATGTAAACTCATTTCTTTGTCTGCTGTGGAGTTTGGACAAAACATGAAAAGCATGTTTCAGGTATTATTGCGCTTGATTCATACATAATTTGGTAAAAATTCCATCTCTCTGTCTCTTTTTTGTTTTCTTTCACCCAGCTCCCCTCTCCTACTGCCATGGGTGAAGCCCTTCGAGGAATATCCTGTTACTTAAGAGAGGTAGGAATCCATTCATGTATCTGTCTATAAGTGCAGGCTGAGAGAATTAAAACAGCCCTAATGAGCACTGTTGTTACGGCAAACAGTCTCAACTACATGAATCCTAATGAATTTAGGAATTCTTTTCCTTGATGTGCTGAGCAGAAACTGAATGGGACTCACAGTCTGAGACAGTGTTAAGAAGGATTATCCCTGGTGGTACCTGGTGAGACCAAGAGCCGAGATGTATTAAAAGGGTAAGCTGCTCTTAAGATTAGTTGGGTTTCTGTCATACCGCTATTTTTACATTAATTGAAATAGAAAAAGCAAGAGGAAGTATAATCTGCCTGTCAATCAGCTGAGGACCTGAGGGTGAAACCTCTTCAGCTTTTAACGATATTTGATGACAAGTGGAATCAAAATATGTCTGAACAAGTGGCTCCCCTTCAACATCATCGACCACTTGAACACATGAGGAGCCAAGCTTTCATTCAAATGGTGTTTGGAAAATCATTGTTTGGAAGTGGAAACACTTAATGCCGGCCTTACACTTAACTTTTTAAGTGATTTTGTATCACAGACAAATTTCCAGTTTTGGATTAAAATCATGAGAGTCTTGCGATAGCCGTGTTGCGCTCAAGGCATCTCAATCGTTTGGTGATGTTCCGATAAAATCAAACATGTTTAATTTACTCTTGACTCATGCAGAGAGTGATGTGAACATCATAAACAACCAATAGGTGAGCTGCCAAACAGGAAGCAGCATAGCGGGCACAGAAACAATGGTAAATACATAAAATATCTATGAGTAAATATGATGGAGACTCCAGGTTCTATTGGACCTTTACAAAGAAGGAGAAACTGGTGGAGTTGTTTTTGGGAAGTAGTCTCCAGAGAAATCTAGTTGCAAATAGTGACCCTGCAAGATCCCCAGTCTTTGCAACATCATAGTCTATGACTAAAAACTCTGTGACTAATGACACGTTGTCATGACACAAGTCTGAGGACCAGAAACCAGCAGGGTCCAACTCAGATTCAAAGGATAGGTTAGGAATTTTTCAAATTAGTCTCATAACAACACTGACATGTCCATATCTGCACAAGAATAGGCATTAGTCACTGCAATGTTTCTTTCTCTCTACACTGGTCCTGAAGGTTTCCACACTGAACATGACTATGCTGTAAAAAATGTGATAAAATACACAGCCCTCATTCTGTGCAAAAATAGACTGTCTGGAGTTCAAATACAGCTTCAGATGTCCCACTAAGCTAGTTCCAGTCAGTATATTTCAAGGTTACAGTTTATTTAAGACAGATTTGGTTTCCCAGGATAGTAGCTCATTGCTGAGCTGTGGCCTGACTTCCTGCTGTAAGTCAGCAATGCTCAGCCTCTTTGGTGCTTTTTGCATCTGTGGCATAACCAGGGAAGGTCATTCATTAGAGTAGACACCCCATGACGGTGAAATAATTTTGCGGGGGGTGGGGGCTTAGCCATGCTAATTCATGGAACAGGCCATACAATGTCACAACAGCTAGGGCTTAATGTGACGTAATGTATTCTAGATGTGTGCAATATATGATTAAAATACAGATCTAGTGATATTGAAACATTTTTGTCCCATGTGCAGACTCAGACCAATAATAAATGCAACCTACTAACAAGTTTTGTGTGTATCCAAAGCCTAATATATCTTATTCCTTTGTGTCACAGAGCTACACTGTTGTCTAAAAACTGTTAAAAGCACATCAGTGACCACACCGTTGTACTGGGTGACATGTTCCTTCACCACCATGAACACACTCACTGTAGATTATTTTGACTCAGTTCAACATACACCGTGCTGTTGCAGAATTGCAGTTTTTCAAGTTTTCACTGCATTTACCAACATGAATCGTGTAAGTAAGCACAGTGAGAGCTGGGTTAATTTGAATACCCTGCCACTTAGAATCTGTTGAATATCTGCTATCTGCATATGGACCAAGAGGAAAGTGGAAGTTCACAGCAACCAAACTTTAATATGGTTGTGGAACTTAAACATACAGTATATCAGACCTTCAGTCAAGTAATCTTCTGCCAGTCAAATTGACTTTTATTTTATTGTAATTAAAGAATGGTTTGACCTGAAAGCCTTTCTGACAGATGAAGTCAGAAAGTACTGAAAGCTAAACTAACATGTTATTGGTTTGGGCCTGAGCATGAGATTTGTTGGCGTTAAAAACCAATATCACTACCATGATCCTTTAATTAAAAGTGAAACAACAAACATTCATCATCTGCTGGGAAAGCTATGTATATTTTGGTCATTAACTGAAAAGATTCACAAAATCTGAGCATGAGATTTGTTGGCGTTAAAAACCAATATGGTTTCTGTTTTCCTTGAAAAATACGACAAAATCAAAACCAGAACTCAATAAAAACTGGAATTTATGAAGACAATCCTAATTGGAAACAATATAACAAAATTGTACTTACTGTGCAGTCACACAGCTGAACTTGTGTTTCTTTTCTTGTTTGTATGTGGGGTTTCTGTAAAACAGAAAGGAAAACTGGAGCTTTTTCAAAATTAATAAAAAAGATGAAATCAAAAGTAAGATCAGGGTCAGAGAGCATGAATCCAGGCAAGAGAGACATCTGGGTAAATGAGAAATAACTCTTCAAAAAGAACAGTGAGTGATAGTGGGAGGAGAAAGAGAGTCCGACAGAGTGTGTGTGATTGAAGATGGAATGACAGATGACAACTCACCCAGATGAGAATGAGTCCAGACAGTCTGCAGGGAACAGAAAATAACATGGAAGAGGACCTTTTCCTGTCCCGAGTCGTTTGGAGATAAGTAAACAATCTGAACAGACACTCTCCATGAACATAAGGTTACGTCACATAGCTGAGGTTTGTTCAAACATTTAGGTCTTAAAACTTCCTAAGTTACAAGATACTTTCTGTCTGAGTGAAATACAGAGAAACATAAGTAAAAACATGCACAGAACAGTAAGAAAAGTAGCAAACATATGAGTTTGGATTTGAATATTTCAGTAAAACTGATGACGCATTATTGAACTGGTGAAACAAGGAGAACACCCTGGCTGAGAAAAAGAATTATATAAAAAGAAACCTGGAAATAGACTCATAAAATAGCATGAGAAAAAATGTTTACTCTAATACTTGTAATAAACAAGTGAAAACAATCTGTCAGCTTCTATACATCAGAATGAGATAAACATAACTGAGCAAACAGACATTTAAGTGTCAGCAGCATAAGGTACTATACTAGAAGATAGTATAGCTCGTACTTACAGTAATTTTATTGTAATTGAGCATCTGCACTTTTCAAAATGAAGCACTGGAAAACAAAACTCAGAGGCAGTGCATACGAAATGTTACTACAAACTGTATTAAAGTAAAATATCACAAATATGAAATAATAAAAATTAGCGCTGTCAGTGGATTCAAATATTTAATCACGAATAATCGCATTATTGTCCATTGTTGGCTTGAGATTAATCACATATTAATCACACTTTTTAAAATGTATTCTAAACAGTGGTGGAAAGTTAATTTACTCACGTACTGTACCTAAGAACAATTTCGAGGTATTTGTGCTTTAGTTGAGTATTTTCATTTTCTGTTATTTCATACTTTGACTTTTTTATATTTTAGGGGTAAATATTGTACATTTTACTCTACTACACTTATTGTATAACTTTAGCTACTAGTTACTTTTCATAAATAGATTAATAAAAATGTGATATAATATAACTACCTCACTGATCTATGGTGGAAAATTCACAAGCTACCCAGCAGTGATTCAAATTAAATTCATATAAGCTAGTTAAAACTAGCTCCCCCTTTACCAGCTGTAACATTAAATAATTATAATACAATAATATGATATACAGGAATATGAAATGTTGCCTTTCTGTATAATGAGTACTTTTACTTTTAATACTTTAAGTATATTTTGATGCTAATACTTTTGTACTTTTACTTAAGTAACATTTTGAATGCGGACGTTTACTTGTAACAGAGTATTTTTACACTGTTCTATCGCTACTTTTATTAAGTAAAGGATCTAAGTACTTCTTCCACCACTGAATGGCATTAAAAGGAATTTGCATTAACTTTGACAGCCCTAATTGAAATACATTTAAAATTAAATGAACATTTTTTTAATAAAAGGAAATTGCACTCACTGTAAGAGAATGGAGCTGGGTGACACGTGGAACGGATTATAGC
>NW_018128011.1:1161871-1163877 GCF_001952655.1 Monopterus albus | reverse complement strand
CTATAAAACCCTGAGAGGTACATTTGAAATTTTTACCTGTATAATTCAGCTTGGCTTGACTTGAAATGGAATTCGGCTTTATGGCTTTGATATGAAAGGTAACCAAGATCAACTGTTGTTTTGGTTATATATACAGTAGCATTAATCACTAAATGATACTATTCATCATCAGGTCTTTTGCAAGAAAATATAATGGCTGTATATGGACAGTTTGGTGTTACTAATATACATTTTTTTGTTCTCAAAATACAGTATAACATTTTTTCAGAAAACATTTTATTGAAAGTACAACTTCACTCCAATGACATGACATTTTTCATTAAAATATTCTGATTTTATTCTGTCAAGTCAAAGATTTTGTTTCCAACACCGGCCAGAATAATACATTGTAATGTAAGATAATACAGACTGCAAAAATACTGGTTAATGATTCATGGCTTTTCTCCTATGTAGTAACAGTTTGACAAGTTTTGACAAGTGAATGTTTGGAAAACCTGTAACAGTTTAAGTCAGCTGAAGCCAACATGAATCCAGGCTGAACACAGCTACTATTCTCTGTGAGAGAAAAAACATTTAGCCTCCTTGAAAGGACACAGAGGCAGTTTTGTAGCTAAAAAATATAGAATTAAGTGGAAGCATTATGGTTAAATCTTGTTTAAAGTGTTTTAAATAATCCTATTTTATTTTATGCATAGTCCACATATTTTCCGAGAGAAAAACTGTGAAAATGCAGTAGGTGAAATTGCCCTGGTACACTTGAGGGTGCCAAACCAAATCACAGCTCAAAGCAGCCCCTTTATAGACCTGCCTGAAGCATGTAAGTCTTCCATTGCTGTTTTTTTCCTATTTCTGGCAATCATACTGAGAATGTGATGATGGTTTGGGAGGGATTAGGCAACAGCTCACAGACCTCAGGGTCAAAGGACAGGAAGAGTCAGCACACTGGGTGGCAGTCATATTATTTGGAAAAATAAGGTGGTTTATTGCTTTATTATTAGACATGCTTTTGTTTGTCCAGCTGATGCACATCAGTCATTCTATTTATATACCACCTTTCACAAATAAATGACAATAAAGCAGAATAAGGCCATTAAGTAAAAAAAGAATAATTACGCATTTTTAAAAATATAAAACAAATCAGTAAAAATGAAAAGCAAAAATGATAACTTCTTCAAACTGTAAATTAAAACATTTTTAAAGGTGGTTAGAATTTAGTCTAGAGCACTAGTGTTCAGGTTCATGACTACTTTCCTGAGCATTTCAGCAGCAATCAGGTCAAAACTGTCCAGCCTCTCTCTGAAATAGACTGAAAGTTCCTCGCATTTAGCATCAGAAAGCTGGGTTCTATGGTCTGCAGAAGGATTCACAAGTTAATCATGTTAAAAAGCACTCTGGGATTCCCTATGCTGGTATTTATGAGATCTGAGAAATAAAATTGACTTTAGTATTTTGCCGCTGATTCTGGTTTTGCAATTGTTCCACGTTCAAGAACTCTTTGCCAGATCTTCTACCTTAAAGAAGTGACTTACAAATGTTTGTGCTGAGTAGGTTGAAATCTTTGCCTTCTGGTTTTGTTTTGATGTCCAGTATTTGCATTCTGATTTCTATTATATGGTTCCCTTGTGTCCCTGTTTGGACATTGTTAGACACCTGTCTGAAGCAGAGCCTTGTTTAGTTTTCTTTCTTTCTTTTAAAGTATTGCCCAGTCTTTGTGTTGCCATAAATGCCAAGCTTCTGTTCACTTTTCCTCAGCTCCAGCCTTTGTAAACACTTGCCTAGTCATAGTACTACTCCCTCGTATAAAGCCCTATTGTTTTCCATTACATCTCTCTTGCTCTGTTCATGTATTTGGGTGAGAAAATATTTCTTAATACTAAAAGTCCTGACAGCAGTCAGCAGTCAGTTCTGCACATCTCCAGAAGATCCAGAAAACTTTTGCTGTATAGATGCAGTTTTTCTACAGATGTAAAGAGGTAATATGACAAATATTTTGAAAGTGAAGCTAA
>NW_018128011.1:1143883-1161807 GCF_001952655.1 Monopterus albus | reverse complement strand
CTGTACTGAGCACACAGACATGATTTTGATATTTTGCTCTCAGAAATATAGAAAATGCATATTTTCCAAAAGGCTGAATTATTACTCTTAAAGGTACTTTACCTACTTATTCTGTGGTTCAGTGAAAATTGTGGGCCATGTTTGGCTGAAGTGGATCAAACTGGGCTCTGGATAAAGAGCAGCATATACAGTGTCTGTGTCTATTTTCAGATCTTCAGTTTTAGTCCCTGTGATCATCCCATGGAGCTGCTGTTGTGATCAGTTCTGGCTTCCTTTCCTCCATGTGGGCAGATTATAATGGCAGAGTGGAATGAAAGCCATTATCTAAATTAGTCTTTATTGTAAGCCCACTAACTAGCATCATTTCCAATGAATTCAACCGCGATGAGATGAAACTACAGCTCATTTTTCTGGGTGACTCCTGGAACCCTACAGTAAAGACCACTGTGATCACTGCCCCGCAGGTTAGAAAATCTCTCCACGAAATTGCACTAAACCACAGAAAGGGATTGAACAATCTGTTATTGGTCTGTCATTCCCATTTACCAAACTACACTACACATGTCCACATGGATGACTAATGGACCTGTGTGTTTATTCTTGGCTAGTGGATTTGTTGTTAAATGTTGTTTCAGAGGGGCTAAAAAATCACTGTCTGTTCCCAGTTGATGCTCTAGGGATAAAACATCTGTCTCAGTGAGTCATTCAGTCTCACATACTCATATTTTCCTAAAATAAGAGAGGTCCGATCAATGGAGTGACTATGATGTGATAATTTCACTTGTCAGTACACTTTCACTTGTTTCAGCCACTTTTTAGAAATTGTCAGACTCAAACTTTAATATCATTAAGAGTCTGATCAATTTCTCAGCTGTTAACTTGGTCAGTACAGGGTTATTTTTACTTCACAGTACCATGAACAAAAGACCCACATTGTAATTAATCAGAATCATCCTTTGATCCCTAATTTATACTCAGCGTGTTTTAGATGTATTTTTATGTACGTTTTTATTGTGCATCTCATGCTGCAGATAGAATTTGATTCTATCAATTCACAGATGTGCATCTCCCCTGGAGCCCCATGTTTTTTTTACACTCCAGGTCTGTTTTTCTTTTATTATTATTTTTTTTTTATCTCTGACAAGTTTTGTTCACATTAATTCACACAAATCTTTATTTATTCTGTCTTGCAAACTCTTTTCTGGTATCTCTTTGACCGATAGGCTCCTGATGGAACTCACTTTCACTCACTGCTTCACTACCCTTTGCAGATATGTATTGTCAGGATATTGTGTGAGTAAGCAGTGTGTGTGTAAATACGTGAGTGGGAAATGCCCGGGGAAGTCTACTCGGACATTACCCTGCCTGCCCCTTAGTACTGTACAATGTCTGAACATAGCACGGGTGAGTGAACATGAGAACAGGGTCAGAAAATTGATTATTTCCAATTATGTGCCACATGATGACATGCAAATGTGTTTTCCACTGCTCCTTATTAAGTGAAGCAGACTATTTCCCCATTTAGTCTCGCGGGCCTTCACGGTACTATCACTACATTGCTGCTGTGTCTTTGCAGGGCTTAGATGCACACACACGAGAGGGCACACCAGAACAGAGATGGAGGGTGTTGTGTCTTGGTTATATTCACACAAAGTCCTTCTTGCAGGGTTGTGTGGAATCATGTTTGTGTTTATTTGTGCTTCAGAATGTAACCACTACACAACAATCAGAAACCATACCCCACCATACTCCAACAGCAGCCAGTCACATTTGTCAAACTAGACAACCAGTCTTGATTTGACTGTAAACTTGTCAGTCTTAATTTACTGGCAGTCTTAACTTGGAACTTATTGGTCTTGCTTGATTTTTGACATTGCTATAATTTGTCTTAAACATTTCTATGTGATTGTTGCTTTTTTTTTGGAACCAAAAACTGTCTTTCTAAGGGATCAGTTGTCCACCAGGTTTTACAAAACTACCTCCATCACCTGCCATGTGTTGCCCCTGGTGTTTTGGCGCTGTCTTTGGAGACATGTCCTGTCACCTGATTCTGTCACTTGTTTGGACTTCACGGTCCAATTAGACACTTTTATAGATTTGTTTAGATTCATGGTGTGTATGACACATGCAGCGCTAAACCTCTCGTTGGTTCGTTGGCATCTGGGTTTTTTAACCTGGTGTGAGCTCATTAGCGGTCTGCCTTCACCTCAGCCGTCTTATAGTTGTTATAATAAAAACACAGGCATGTATTTTTGGTGAAACCCTTCTGTCAGTTTCAAGCAATTGACCTTGGTGTGGTGTGACAAACAGGAGCTTTACTTAATGACTCACCTCCCTTTGTTTGTGCACCTTGATCCGAGAGCGACCGACTGTAAAACACAAATTGAAAACAAACGGCAGATCAGTCTGACAGAGTGCTTCTGTTTGTAAGTCTGAGATTAGAGAATGGCTTTGTCTTTGGTGAATTTTCTCTCTTTCTCTGCAAATATGATAGTTTGTTTAATCTGAAACATAATGTGGTTTTCAATAGGGAGCCTTCACCCTACACTAAGCAGCTATGAATGAATGTGTTTCCTCTTTGTGCTTTTTTACAGGATTTCCCACTCTGACAAAGAGTCTAATTAAACAAAATGATACCAGCATGTCTAATTAGCAGCCTCAATCCAAAAACATTTACTGGTTAATGCATGGTCTGATGTTCATATTCACATTTAGTCTCTTTGATAGACAGCTGCATTTGTATCTTTACTAAAATAAGTACTGTTCTTTATTCCCTTAATTTGACTTATGTTCAAATTTAGCATTTTTTATTATTAAATTGTGTCATTTAAATCAAAACATCATTAAACTATTTGGCAAAGTTCAAGACTCCATGTTATTGTCATTGCACAATACACGGTTGCACAATAAAATGCAGACAGGAACTAATGAGGCAAAAATATATTCATCTTCTGCTCACATCATCCTCATCATCCAGTCTTACTCTGTTTTCTCTGTTTTTGGTGCTAGTAAATTAGATGTCTTTGGGTTTCAGATTAGTATTTGTACAAGACATCTGAAGACATTAGCTTGGGTTTTAGGAAAGTCTGATGAACATTATTCACCATTCTCTGACATTTTACAGACCAACCAATCAATCAAAAAAATAATGGGCAGACTAATGATTCATAACTGAAAAGGACATCACTGTGGGCACTCTGTTATAATGTGAGAGACTCTATTCATGACAATGGTTTTCTGAGCCATTGTTCTTGTTTGAGGTGAAATGTGGACAGAAGGCTTTAGTCCACTGTGGTCATTGTCAGACAGGCTTTTAGGTATTTGAACAGAGACTCGTGCTGTCATTATCCAGTCTCTTGCTGAGAGTGAGTGAGTGAGCAGGTTTCGGACTTCCTGTGAGGTCAGCTGTCAGTTAAACCAGAGTCCCAGAGCTTAACACTTCACTCTTCCACATCAAACACTGCCATAATACATGAGGATGGAGCTCGCAGTCTGATGGGTTAACCGTGCACTGGCTGCCCATCAGCTGCTCACCTGGGACATGAACCTGCAGCTTGATGACATTTCCTCCAGTGGGGGAATATGTTTAATGAAGTGTGGATTGGAATGGATATCCAGGGCTGGACTGATGGTTTGTTTGGCTTCAGCCAGAGAGGCTGACTTTGTAAATGTTGCTGAGCTGAAATCTTATTCAGCACAGGGTTCATCTACAAAGTGCCTCTCCCACCAATTGGTAGTGGGAGGGAGAGAAATCCGGCCAAGCTGTGCTGACTCCCACTAAAAGCCATCGATCTGTTTACTTTCTGACCTTTTTCTTTTTTAGGTAGTTTTCAGCTCTTTGGAGCCAAATAATAACTGAATCTGTAGGAAGCACTTTGTAAAAATGACAATTTTAGATAGAATTCTCTGAAGTTCTAACTGATGAAAAATAAAAAAATTTGGTCTCTTTTTAAGGCAAATAAAAAGGTGAAAGTGTGAGGGAGGATGAGTGGACCAAAGTGAGACATGCAGGTGGTAAAGTGAGAGCTCAGGCAGCTTGCCTGTAATGAGGGTTGGTGGGTTGATGGACTGAGCTGGTGAGTCCAGTAGAGAGAGGGAACCTAGATTCAGGATGAGGAAGAAAGTGGGCAAGACAAAGATGAAGAATTAAACCATTGATCTGATCGCCCTCTGCTGTGTGACAAACACCCGATCTGGACCCTGCGGTGAGAGGAGTTGTAATGAACACTACGAATGGTGGGGTATTTCTGACCTTCTCTTCTCATGTTTTCACTCACATAATTTCTTCTATGCGGGAAATTCCGGCTCATCGGGAGAAAATGGAATTATACAGAATCATCTACAACAAATGATAGATTCCAGATGAAGCTAAAAGCAGACAGAATAACTTCAATATCCAGTGATCGCTGCCAATTTCAGTCATGCTGTAAGCTCCACCTGTGCACTCAGAGTTGTTACTGCTAACACAGAACTTGTCTGTACTTCTAAACTTTTATTTTTACCAGTCTGCAGAACTGATGCTGTTTTGTCTTCTCAATGGCTATAGGGCTTTACCCGACTAAGAATTTTGTCAGTCAACTCAGATTTATTTATTTGTTCTTTATATATAAAAATTAGTAGGCTGTTGCTTGGTAGGTTGAGCAGCACAGCCTTAGTGGTAACGGTACCTTGACATGGAGTCAGCTGGTTTGTTAGGATGCTGGTGGCTGTTGATAATGTGGTGGAATTAACTGCACTCTCACGCTTGCACAAAATTCAGTTTAAGTTTTGTGTTAAGGTAACAACGAGCTGTTAATTTTTGTATGTGGCATGTTGCAAATACGTATGTTGATGTTAAACTTATCAATAAGACATTCAGAGACAATGTATTTGTTTTTCTGCTAGAATATCTGATCTTGCAGTACAATATCCACTTGTACAGCCTGGTTAGGTTTTGTACTCACAGCACTTAGTTAACATTAGAAACAAGCTCACATTGGTTTAATATGGAAAAAGTCCGAGTGACTTGAAATATGACATGTATTCAGTGTAGTAACTCTGAACCAAAGTGTCAAAGTCCTGAACTTTGTTACCCACTGATCGACCCTGATGATCTCTCGGTGCAGAATGATTGATTAATGATTCTTACTAATCAGACTAAATTAAACTGATTATATTAATCCAGCCTAAGGGATTGACCAGCTTGTCCTGATCAAATGAATCCAACCAAACTAATCTGATTAAACTAATATGATGTAATTGAATCTTGTTCACAGTGGGAAAACCAGCAGCTTCACAGCCTGGAGGAGAGAGGTCGTCTTCTTCTCTCCCTGCAGTTTCTGCCTCCGGTCAGTTCGGAAGATAAAGACATAGAGGGAGGTGATGGCCGTCGCAGCGGGGGTCTTTGTGTAGGAGTAAAACGCTGCGCTCACCTGGCAGCCATGGACGTCAATGGATTCTCCGACCCTTACGTTAAAATGTAAGAACTCTTGACACGTAAAAACTCCCTGCAGGTTTTGACATCTCACAGCATGATTCAGCCCCACAGCAGCTACACTAGGCTTTGAATTACTTTGAGGCAACACAGAGGAGAGTTAAAGGAGACACAGTAAGCCTGTCTCAGTCTGAATCTTATCTTCTGTGTACTTGTGTTCTCATGGACTACAAATCATAATGAGCCAGGAAGACTCCAAAAGCCCCAAAGTGCTCTTGCTTCATGTGTTTTATTGAAGACATAAAGGGATCTCACAGTGTGTGGATAATTGTGGAAGAATTATTCAGAGCCATTAACTAAGTAAAAGTGCTAATTACACAGAAAAAAGTCAAATAAAAATTATATGAACATTTTGCTTAGTGTGTAAGTTTAATTAGGAAAATTTACTTAGTGTCAAAAACTGAAATTACTCATAATGCTGAAAAATTGACCCTGTGATTGTTTTAGTATCATATATTCAATTTTATTATGTATGCATTAATGTGTGAGTGGCATTTTACTGCGCAACGTGGAGCCATCAGCTGATTGTTTGGTTTGTAAGAAGTAGAAATAGTGAGAGAGTCCGATGTGGCATCTTGACAACATTTGTCTAGTTTAAACAACTGTTCAGAATTATGTAAAAATAAATTAAAATGATTGAAAAAGAAAATAAGCAAATAATCAAGCCTGAGAATTTGTAGCCATGAAATATTTGGTATCTTTGCATAAAAAATTACCTTAAATGTTTAATAAATGATTATGAAAATAGTTTTGAGTTAATTTTCTGTTAGTTGACGAATAGACTAACTGACTAATCATTGTAACTCCACTTGTGTATACCTTTGCTGGTTTAGTATATAGCAATATATCATGTTTTATATGTTCCTCATATATTTTGCAACACACGAAGGAAATAGAGGAACTACTCACAACTGAAAAAAATAAATAAAAATTGTGTATTGCTAGAATCTGGTATGTGAACTGTAATATATTGTGATGTGAGAATGTTCTCCCCTTTTTGCTTTTTAATTTCACAGTACAAACGATATAGCTTTGTTTCCCAGTACTGTAGCATGTACAGTAGGTACTGAGTTTTTCCAAAAATACATATGGTATAATTTATCTCTTTCCCCCTAAAATACTCAATTGTTACTCCCTTGTCTCCATTAGTGTTGTTTTTCCACATTTAAGAACCAGTAGGAAAGAATATTTTATTTGTGCTTGAATCATGCAACAAAATTACACTGTAAATCACAATCTACATAATAACGGTCCTTAAAAACAGGCGTTATTAGGAAGTATGAAGCATTTACCTAAAGCAATACTTGACTGTTTGGTTTATGTGAAAAAAAAAATCATATTTGGAGATACATGGGTTTTACTGGGTAGTAACAGTGCTTTTTGTTAAAAGTATCTGTTATTCTGTTGGCCCTACCATATGCCAAGAGATAACAACCTCACCAGCTAATCATATTCAGCTTGTATCATGTGGACTGGTAGGCTTTCAAAAAACACAAGTCACCAACATCAAACAAGTCCCTGTCCCTCCCTGCAGACCTCTGTAAGGACACTGACGAAACACTGGACTTCTACATTAATGAGCCAGTTAAAATGTGGATTTTTGCCATCTTATTAACTTCACCAATCAATGATGCAATTGTTGTTATAGAAGCACCATCTGTTTCCCAGCCCGAAGGATTATCGGCAAAGAAAAGGAAACAGCGTGAGCAGTATCTCACTCTGTCAGACGGAAATGCCAGGGGCCAGAGTCTGAGATTTTAGGCTTCTCTTTGCTTTGTTTCTTCTCCTTGTGTACTCAAGGGACACTTGTGCTGAAGAGGGGGGAGTTTTCTTTTGCACACAGTCAGAATACAAACTGAGTTTGTGCCAGAATGCAAGGGCAACTGACAGCTGAGGGGTCGAGTGAGCTCGCAAAGATTTGCCAGTTTTAAAATGACTGCAGTGTCCAGAATATCAGCATGCTCTGTCACGGCTCACGCTCTGCCAATATATCAGTTTAAAAAAGGTCAGAATTCCTTTTAAAAACCAAACAAGGTCTAGTTAATGTGGTCTGCCAGTTCTTCTCTGATCTGTCTATGTCCGGCTTCATCTGTCAAAACCTACAGTATGACATTAATCTGACTTTTACATGGCAGTGTTTTTAGTGTTGTATGATGGTCTTCCAAATTAAGAGTACACACTGACCATTAGACATTTTCTTTCTTATTTCTTTTATGTTTTACATTCAGAATGCAAAGAAAACTGAAGGCCCCCCACACACAAATCTACAAAAGTCTCAGCTGTGGAACAGCCACTAACAGCAGTCCCACTAAAGTCAATTCTGAGAAAATGAGAAAATTAACAGTTGGAGTATTCCAGCCCGCAGCTCTGGGCATTTTAATTTCCTGCACAGCTTCCCAGTCACTCAAACAAAATCCTTACAGAGATAACAGGGTACCAGGGCCCTAAAATGATACGTGGTCTCAGCTGTCTTTTCTCTTCCTATTAGCCTGCAGCACTTTGCAGAAGAATGACTGTGATGAAGAAGAAACAGCTGAGTGTGTCGGCCCAGGCTCCACCTCCGCCTTTATTATTTTCTTGTGTCATCTCTTAAAATAACTGGTCAGAGCCAATTACATTAGAGCTCTGTTTGGTGCAGTGGCTTCGCGAAAGCCACCGCACCAATGCTGTCTGGATCGCTGAGCTATGTATGTGTGCTGCACTGTAACGTGGACACAGTGTGTGATTAATTATTAGTTACCACTTAGTTAATGGTGAATTACATGAATTCATTGGACTGCAGTATGAAAATAATCCTGCAGAGAGCAAATGTATGCTTCAAGGACTCAAAAACCCCTTTAATTAATTACACCGCCTCATGTTTAGTCATTTCATTTTACACTGTAATGTTTTGAATTAATGTGCCTTTCCCGCCTTTTCTCTGCCTCCTGTCAGATACCTGAAGCCTGACATAGAGAAGAAATCCAAGCACAAAACAGCAGTGATGAAAAAAACCCTCAACCCAGAGTTCAATGAGGTAAGACCACAGCTGCTTCCCTCAAGCTGTCACAGCGGGTCCAGCAGCCACCGCGGCTCCACCTCCGCTTTGCTCTCACAGAGGGACCATGTTAATGATCTCATAGTAACTCTCTTCACTTTTAAAGTTATTGTTTCATTGAAATTTACCCTGATCTGCCTTTTACTGCAGCTGCTCTGTCTGTGCCCAGTCTGTTTCATCTTGTTCTTTTAACCACCTGTCATCCCCTCAGTGGGAACGTCTCCAATGTTTTTCCAGCATAATAAATAACCAGAATAGTGTTAAAGCATTGTCAGATAGACACCATGCTCTCCATGCACTAAATTAGAATGCTTTCTCCTGAAAAGCACATGCTGCTGTTGAAAAACGCTCATATCAGATATGTTCTTGTTCATAATTCTTTTCATTCCCTGTCCGACGTAAGCCCAACGTGAGCTCCTTGGGAAGTGATCGACTTCCACTCAAAGCACACGACCCAGGCCTCACAGTTGCCTCTGCCCAGTTTTACTCATTATGTTCTTGCCTTTGGTTTCCTGTATCATTTAAAAGCTGTGGTCAGAAAATGTCCATTGAATCTGGAATATATCAGTTCTTTTCTCGTCAGTGTCCACCAGCCTTCAGAACCCTATATTGGGATGGACTTGACATTGCTAGTATATTCTGCAGACAGAACTTTGTTTTAAAGCTGTATTGTTTGGACTTCCAGATTTTGCTGAGCTGGTAAAATATATGCTAGACTTTCCCCAGTTTTGCCTTGATGTCCCTCTGGAGTCCATTGTCCTCCTAATTAAACTGGGCCAATACAGTGTGACACAGGCTGTAAAATGTAACTTTTGTCGTTGCTGTTCATTCCCACCTAACAAACCAGGTTTTTAATGCTGGATTTCACATATGTGTATTCCGGTCTAAATCTGGATCTCTGAATGTGTGTGATCACTGCAGGAGTTTTTCTATGAGATCTCCTTATTGGAGCTGGCCAACAAGGTGCTGGAGGTGACGGTGTGGGACTATGACCTTGGACGTTCCAATGACTTCATAGGTGAGAGACCGATCACTCACCCTGCCAGAGAAAAGAAATCTGGGAAATGCTCTCTGTAGAGGAAACTTAGTGGTGACCGAACACTTTTCTCAGTCTGCTTTATAGATGATTAGAGAGCATCTGAGTAAATAATAAAGTGAACATTTTTGACAGGATCATCCACTGATTCAGCTGTGAGAAATGCTGCAACAGTAAATAATGACTCTAACACATGCTGCTGTTTGTCATGGCTAGTGCTGCATATTTATCACTCTGACCATCTGTATTTCTCCAATATTTTGAAAGCTACTCTGTTTCTGTGGAGAATTACATGAAAACCACATCTTCATTAAACCCGTGTCCTCGGCACTGTGTTTAATTAACAGCTGTGTTTGCCCTGAAGCTGCAGTATTAGCCTAATGTACCAAAACCAGACATTTACCACCACCATAGAAAACATTTTCTGAAGCAATCAGACCGCTCAACAGTTTAAAGGGTAGGTTCACATTTTTCAAGCCTGTTTTAAAACAGTAATCAGGTGCCGACAATAATGTAAATCACCAAATAGATGTAGTATGTTACCAGCTACTTTTATATTTAGTTACAGTTTTGAGGTTGAGGGGTGAATCTAGAAAATTTTAAATGGGGTGGCCAGGCTGGGAAACTCACACACTCAGATTATAATGCATCTGAAAAATGTTACTTGTATTTAAGGCAACAATTTGGCATTATTTTTCATTGTCATTCATTAATACTGATAAGCATTATACCCTGACTCTGGCATGGGTGGTACCATGGGGACGCTGGCCACCTCGGTACCACCAGCTGTGGCCACCATCTTGGCTCTGCCCATCTGGAGGTCTTTGACTATTTAATCAACCTTATTCTTTTCAGTTAATTTTTTGTCAGCTACACTAAAAAAATTCAAAGAAACATGAACACATTTGGTTTTTGATGTTAAGACCAAATACAAGAGTTTGAGCCATTTCCCAGATAGTTTCCACCTGAATGATTTTAGTGTAAAAATGTCAATAAAATGATAAGTTGTGCAGTTAAGAAATGGAAAAATCGGTCCATAGCTGAGTGGCCCATAGCTGAGTGGGTATGGCACTGCACACCATATACCACTTTGGGGTTTGAGGCGTCAGCGGTTTGACTGCTGACAGCTCTATCACAAGTCTCTCTCCTTCTGTCTGCCTCTCTGCAACCAAATGATTAATAAAGGCTAAAAATGCCTGGAAAAATACTTTAATAAACAAAGAAAAGTCTCACAACGGAGTCAACACCATTCAAAACTGCGTAGGCTTCTGATGGACCCTTCTGTATCATGCCAAGCTCAAAACATTCCACAAACCATTCAGATCCTGTTTCAGAGTCAGTGGCGGTTCTACATTGAATTACTCCCCAGGCGAGACCCCCCCTCTGAGCGTCACCCCAAACAGGAAAAAAACACAAAATTTTGCATGAATGAATGTTTTACTGTAACAATACTGTATATGTCTAAGACAATGGATTAGCATTTGTTGGATATGTGTAAAATTATGTGTGTTGACATATTGACTGTTGTTACATGTTTGAAAGAATAAATCAAATCAAACTATTAAGAATAATATACAAATAAAATATAGAATAAATATTCTAAATAGCACAAATCCTTCATCACACAAATCACACTAAAGAAAATCTTATTATTACACTGCACTAAAAACAGAAAACACAAACTAAAACTAAAATCTGACCTTTCTGGCCTTCCCTGATGCAAAATCATCAATAATGTCATCATACGAAATCTGCTCCCCTATTGAGTCATTGATACTGATAGCAAGGCAAGTGAGCCGGTCCTGAAACATGGTTGACCTCAAGTATGACTTGACCATAATCAGTTTTGAAAAGCTCCTCTCTGCTTGAGCCACAGTGACTGGCAGAGTAAGTGCAATCCTGAGAGCAGTCCAAAAGTTAGGGTAGATCTCTGATAGATCCTTATCTTGCAGAAAAGTGATGAGCTCAAGGAGGCTCATGCTTTTTGATGGCAGGTGAGGGAAGTTCTTGACTTAGGTTCTCGATTTCCTGAATTCTCCTCCTGCGCCCGCGCCCCCTCCCCTCCCCTTTCCACCCTCACACAGCTTCTGTGCATGGCACCTTCTCATCAAGCAGGGGCACCACATATGATAGATAATAGAAAACCGCTTAGGGGCACAGATTATTTTCTTTCCAAGTGCTTGTGCCGCCCCCCATGTGTCATGAAAAAATGCCGCCCCGGGCGGCTGCCCGGTTCGCCCATGTCAAAAACCGCCACTGTTCAGAGTTACTGGCTTAATGCTAAAATAATGCTGGTAAGATTACTTTTTGTGAACCTCAGAAGCTGTGTCTCTTTTATATAATGGAGAGCCCGACAGCAGCCTGGATCTAGATCTCTGAAACAACACTCACATCTGATAAGTTAAGTGATTCAAATAGATGAATGAAGTGAAACAAAAGGACAGTTTCACCTTTTTGGCAATTTATATTGTGGAGGTTTAGTCAGAGTTTTTGTTTTTCACAGTTCCTCTTAGAAAAATTGTTGTTAATGAACAGGGCAAGGGTGAAATGGCACAGAACTAATATTATTAACTACTTCTCATTGTTTCCTGCTGGTGTTTAGGTGGTATCTGTCTGAGCAGTCACTCCCAGGGTGATGCCCTCCGTCACTGGATGGAGTGCCTGAAGAACAAGGGCCAGAAGGTGGAGCGGTGGCACATCCTGACCAATGAGCTGCCGCGAACCCTCTGTCACGACTAACCCCTGTGCAACATCCTCCACACATGTGCACGGTCGCTGTCAGGGATGACATGCTTCACAGAAGGTTTTTGGTTTCTTTATGGGACGGACCCGAGCAACTTCACCACAGGAATCGACATCATTGATGGGAAAGGTGTATTATAATAAGAGCCGCCATGAAAGCTGGAGAGCGGAGTGAAGCTGAAGCAGTGTAGTGGTGTGCCTTCATTACTGAGCAGTGAGCCACACTGAATAAGCAGCTTGCTGCCTCCATCAACACTGTCACTCAGCACCAGACTACATACATACGTAACAAGTTTAGACTGATACACTTGTCTTAGGAAGGGTGGGACTCGCAGTCATGAAGCAACCGTAGGCTTGTGCATGCATTCATTCTACAACAACTGACAGATTTCTTGTTAGTCACATGTCCTGTGCTCTATTTCAAAGAAAGAAATTCATAATTTATATCTCTGGTGTCACAGCCGTGCCCCTTGGTCTGTGCATATTCCAGTCAGAATTGCAATTTCTCTCCACAGGCTGAAAATTTGTAGCCTACCCTCAGTTTGTTCTTCTCATGTAGTATCATTAAATTTGAGTCACAGAGGTGAAGAAGTCTCTGACAAACACAGAAGGTGGTTTAGTAACACGTACTGACAGTATTTCCAGAATGTCTTCTGACCATCTGGATGAAAAAAATGAACAATAGAATCAATAGAAATGAATGTGAACCAAGATGAAAACACTTTATTATCTCTCATATTTGTTCATATTGATGTTACTTTTTATTTTTTATATTTCCATACAAAAGAGTATGTTAGTATTTCTCATTTGCTATATATGAAAAGAGCAAGTAAATATTTTAAATCTGGCTACCGGGATGGGAGATGGCCACAACAGACTAAACAGTGCTGCATCGTGTTAAAACTGTCTGGGTTTGTCAAAGGGTTTAATATTTATCCATCAAGATGTCCAGTGCATAGTTCTGTGACTTGAACATGATGAAAAAAAAATAAAGAAAGACAAATTAAGGCTCTATACAGATGGGTGGCAAGGGAAAGAAATCATTTTAGTGAAGTGTCTCCAGAGCTGCTCCAGTGGTCCTCTGCTGTGTTTCATACTGATTAGGCCATTCAGTGACCTAGATTTGTAACCATTAGCCAGTTCAGTGATAAAAAATTAACCAGCAATTCTCCTGGAGCAAAAATCACCTATATTTTCTGGTTCTACCCTTTGCTTTTCTTTATCATACAGCAATCAGCCATAACATTATGGCCACTGAAGTGAATAACACCCTCATTACAATGGTGTCTGTCAGTGTGTGGGGAAGATTAGGCAACAACTGAACATGCAGTCCTCAAAGCTGATGTGTTAGAAACAGGAAAAATGTGTCAAAGGGCCAAACTGCGATGGCTGATGACTGGGACAGGGCATCTCCCAAACTGTAAGTCTTGTTGGGTGTTCTTAGTCTGCAGTGGTTAGTACCTACCAAATATGATTTAAAGAAAGGACAAACAATGAATCATTGACAGGGTCATGGACACCAAAGGCTCACTGACGATGAGGTTGACCTACTGTAGATTAAAATTTTAAATTTCATTCATCCTTCTTAAAAGACAAATTTGTTTTCATCTTTGTTAAAATGGTTAAAAAAAAAGAGAAATACTGTACACTGGACTTTATGAAGAGAAACATTCAGTGACTATAGTGGGGATATCACACCTAGAAGGGGGAGACCGGTGTATTTATTTGAAAAAAAAAAGATTCCTAAATTGTCCTCACAACCACAGTTTTCATTCGTTTTACATAGGATTTTCACTGAGTTGTGCTCTTCCTGACAGTAGAACTATGAAAAGCATCAGACGATGCACAGTGAGCTGCAGAGTGACATGAGTGCCAACCAACTGCTTCACTGACTCCTGTGTGCGCAGTGTTAGACAGGTGGTCATAATGTTATGGCTGATGTCTGTAATGACAATAAACTGAATATCTTTGGATTTATTGGTTGGAAAAAGCAAGGCATTCGATTACACTGCCACTGACTCTGGAAAGTCAAAATGCATAATATAGGAAATATAATATATAATTCAGAATATGATCTGAACATGTGCTTTGTGTTGAATCTTGACTTTTTGTTGAATCAAAAACAAGAAAACCTCTACCACAGAAAAAGTGAACTGCTAATGTCAAACACACTTTGCTAAAGCCTTTATCACATCTGGAAATGGTGCAGCAAAGAAAGGCAGAGGAGCTACAAAACAAACCACAGACCTGATATATTGCCTTATCAAGGTTTAACAGCAGCAAACAATAAGCATGAAGTGTTTTTTTGTGTCAGCCTGATGAATGTTTCACTCTGGTGTTTGATCTACACCAGCTCCGTTCCACTCTTTATGTACTCTATGCTTGGCTTCCGTTACACGTCAGATACTGTCAGGGTCATCCGGCTCTGATTGGGTGGATGTTCCTTCATGGATTATAGCTGCAAAAAAGCAGATTGAAAAAAAAAAAGCTCCAGAAAAGTGTTATAATTAATTGCAATTGTTTAATCTTGTTTTTTGTTTGTTAAAAATGGTGTTAAAGGTGTAAAAGTTTCACCTGTTTGAATAGGTGGTGGGTTAGCTGGTGTTCAAAGGTGCTAATGGTGAGAGAATTTCACCAATGTGTGTTTCAGTAGAGAGGTCTAATGTCCACTGATGTAAATACCTGCTGTTTCACAGGCTGCTCCCTAATGACAAGTATAATCTCATTTCACAAGAAATCTCAGCAATCAGCACATTTTTGCACACGGGCAAAAATCTAACCTGGTTAATCTGGCAGTGCCTTGGAAATACGGCTGGTTTATACTGAAGGTAGTTAGCCAGTTAGCTGGACATGCTAACAGCCAGAGTTTATGTTAGAGCTGATACACCCAGATCTTAAAGCGTCCATTAAAGCTCGCTTTGTTTTTGATTTTGTTTTAGTTTTTTTTTTTTTATACTTCATCTATGCTCTGTAGATGCCAAGCCCTTCTTCCTACAGCCAAATGCACAACATGGAGAAACTCCAACCACTGGATGAGGACTAAGTTATGACCGGACGCCACTGGGCAGGGGATTAGCAGACAGACAGTTGCGAGCCATAAAAATGACATTTATAGAAATATGGCCCTTCGGCAGTTTCCATTTAAATCAGCTCATATTGGTCAAAGCCTAACATAATCTCGATTTTTTTTCCATTTCAATTCTGTGAAAACTGCCACACTTCATAACACACAGATAACATTTCTATTGCACTCCTCAGTGAGACTGTGAAAAAACCAACGGCAGCCGCTCCATTTTTACCATGACTGACGATGTTGATGATATTATATCACTAAAAGTGGTTCTTCCTTGTTGTTGCATGATGCAATATGATGATATACTTCTTTCTGTCTCTATACTCCCCCTGCCTGTTTTCTAATTCAAAGTGTTGAAGTGAGACATGATGAAACATACAGGTACGGTTCATGTTTAAAAATTCTTCTATTTACAGTGATGTTCATCTTTCATGCACGACTGAATGTACGATTGTGGCTTTCTATACAGCATTGTTGAACTGTTGTTTACACTGAACTTGTGCTTTACAGTTGTTCTTATATTTCTATCAGGTGTTTTATGTACAATAAATAAATTTGGAATGCAATACAGACAGAAAAATGAGCTTGGGTTTGTTCTCATGCTGTAAGTGGAGCGGGTTAATACTGCCCCCTACTGACAGAAAACAAAAGCACATCAACACCTTCACAAGACACCAGCATCTCTACAAATGTTTATCAGCCAGTGGTGGAAGAAGCACTCGGATCCTTTACTTAAGTAAAATCGCAATACAACGGTGTAAAATGCTTTGTTACATGTTAAAGTCCTGCATTCAAAATGTTACTTAAGTAAATGTACAAATGTATTAGCATCAACACATACTAAAAGTACTCATTATACAGAAAGGCACATTTCACATTCCTGTATATATTGTTTTACAAGTACTGATTACTGATGCATTATTGTGTACATTGCATTAAATGTTACAGCTTGTAAAGGGGGAGCTAGCTTTAACTATCTTGTATGCATTTAATTTGAATTACTGCTGGGCAGCTTGTGAATTTTCCACCATAGGTCAATGGAGTCTTATAGGTATAATGTATTTTTATATTAATTTGGTTCTGAAAAGTAACTAATAGCTAAAGTTATAAAATAAATGACGTGGAGTAAAAGGTATAATATTTGCTTCTAAAATTTTGTAAAGTCAAAGTGTGAAGTAACAGAAAAAGAAACTACTCAAGTAAAGTACAGATACCATGTACTTAGTTACTTTCTACCACTCCTATCAGCCATTAGAAAACAAGAAGCCACATCTCAACTGAAAAGTAGCTGAATGAGTCTTTTAAAATCCTACATGGACTCCTAAGTCACAATATGTGTAGCCTGGCTTAACACTATAACATATTAATACATTTTGCATCAAATAGCAGTTCTACCAAGGATACATTTCCCCTCTAAACTTCTCACATTTATACTAAATCACTTCAAATATTCAATAACAGAAGACTGAAAGCAAACAGAAAATAGATTAGTTTTTCTTTCCTTTATGTATTTATTTATTTATTTAATTTGTAAAGAATAAATGAAAATTCTTTTTTGTGTAATTTTTATATTATGGTTGCTCAATTTTATATTTGTGGTGATGCAGTGACTAGCACTGTGGCCTCACGGCATGCATGTTCTGGGTTCGAGCCTCTGTGTGGAGTTTGCACGTTCTCCATGTGCCTGCGTGGGTTCTCTCCGAGTACTCCGGCTTCCTCCCACAGTCCTTTGCCCCCAGCAAAGAATAAATAAGGAGCGCAGTCAAAGATAGCTAAAGAAAGCACTGTGCGCCTGATTTTTACATTAAATACACAATTTAATTCTTAATAATCTATGGTTCATAGAAGTAGTGGTTTATTTTTTTTTAAGTTTAATGTATTTCAAATGTGCCACCCCTGCCTGAGGCTGTGCCCCAGCCTGGCCACCCTGTCAGAAATCTTCTAGATCTGCCCCTGGATGTCTGTACAACTCTACAACCATGAAACAATTCAATCAGTTGTTTCACTGAACATTTATTTTGTCTAAAAAAAAAGAAAAACAAGATGTTTAACATAAATACAAAACAAACAGAAAAAAGGCTCTGCAGAGATGATACACATTCGTAACATACTTCCTGCTTCTGTTCATCTACATAGAAGCTTCACAGCTGAGATATTTGGTCTTGTTTGCGGTGAATCATGACCGACTTTAATTTCTGCAGTATGAAGCTGTTTCCCATCATGCTTTGCAATCACCATCTCCAAAATATTTCCAGGAGTGAGCTCAGATATATTTCAATGCTGATAAATAAAATAAAATAAATAATATATTCTATATTTATCACTGCAGCAGTGTCTCTTCTTATGAGTCCAAATCCCACATGTCAGCAGCTCAGCTCCCAACAGTCTCCCTCTTACATAATTAATCTCTAACACTCTTGCTGTTGATGTTGGAAGCCAGCCCACAGAAACAGAGCAGAGGGGCAACACAACAACCTGAGATGACTTACAATGTCTCTGTTTATCTCTCTCCACTCAGTGGGAGGTCACGAACCAGATGGCCTACAAACACGTACACCTGTCA
>NW_018128011.1:1142474-1143804 GCF_001952655.1 Monopterus albus | reverse complement strand
AAGACAAAGTCTGAATTTAAGTGTGAGCTGCCTGTTCGTTACACAGAGAATCGTGTTTCCCTGCACTGTAGTAACCTGGTTACTGTGAAATCAGTATACATGTACACATACAGCAGGTCACCTGTTGTAGTGGGTCATTCTGACGGTTCAGTTTTTACTTGTCTGAATTTTACAGTCAAATCTTCAGCAGTGGAAACATATTTAGACTTGTAGAGGTTACCTTGAGTTAATGCCATGCTGGCACTGTAATACTTGTATTTCTTTGTATTTAATTCAAATAATGATGCATTTATACATGGCCACGCAATCTGCTTCCTCCAGGAGGCACATAGGAGAGCCTTTGTCATATCTGGTGGTAAACTGAATATTGTTACTCTCTGCATTTGAATACAGAATCTTGGACTCTGGGAAAATACAGTGAACACTTTTTTCTAACATGTTATACAAAGCAAATAATAGATGAATAAAAAAATCAAATTAATCAATAATGAGCTGTATCCCTGCAGGTCTCTGTGCATCTCCAAACACTGATCTACCTGACTGCTGATAGCCTGATTTCACTCTGTGTACAATTTGTCTGAAGCTGCCCTTAATAAATGGGCAACGTGGTAAATGTGGCATTGTTTTAGGAACTTCTAAGCAACAACAATGCAACAAAGTGACCAAACTGTCACACACTGCTGATAATAGATGGATTAGTTTCTGAACTCTACATCCAGCCGAACCTGTGATGAGCTACAGAGAATCAGAGCTCCTGAAACACACTCAGTGGGTTTGGAGCGTCATCTGGGTGAATGATTACCAGAAAAACTAATTACACTTGTATCATCAAAATCAGTAAATCTGCTTTTTTCTTATTACAGATCAACTACAGACACACTCATCTCTAAATCTTCACTCCGGTCAGTATCAGTGCTAGAGTCGTTTCTCCAAAGTTGTCTGGTCGTGGCTCTTTAATTTGAAACACCCTTCCAGCTGCGGCAGAGAAATGTGGATCTCTTTGTTAATCCAAAATTGAGTCTGAAGCCATGTTCTCACTGACATGTGTCTAGGTTTGGTCTCTTTTTTTTTGGAGGAGTGAAGACATGGCAATGAAACCTATGTGGAGTGTGTCATTTGTGGAGGGGAAACGGGTTCGGTCCTCTGTTACAGACTGCAATAGGCTGAGCTGAGGCTCCTCGGCTGCCTGTCTGTCCAGAAAGGGAAAATAAATAGATAAATAAATATGAAGACATGGATTATGTCACTGTGTGGCTGCTCCATGTCCAGGTATGAAAAACAAACAATGCATTAGATGCTCGGCAGCAGGAGGAGAGACCAGAGTCAGCAG
>NW_018128011.1:1140799-1142464 GCF_001952655.1 Monopterus albus | reverse complement strand
AAGTCATATAGGATGTGCCAGACTCCTTGTTCGACAGGTGATGTGTGCTGCGGCTTCTCAAAAGCACAACTACGCTGAATTTTCTTGGGAGAAGAAAAATGCAGCCACATCACAGAGCTCTATGACAAGCCAGTGAGCAGTAAATACAGTGCCTCATGCATGTTATCAAGCATTAATTTGGAAAACTGTGTCTAAGAGCAAATCTAATGAACATTTTTTCAGTACCTCTTTTTGATGTTGGACTTTCTAGAGCGTCATGACTCAACCATCTTGCAGGCAGCTGCACATATGCTATTTCATAAAAACAGTTCATTTTAATGAAAAGCTGTCTGTTGTGTGTTTGCCTTACCACAGTAAAGAGGCGTTACTTGTGTTTTTTACAATGTTTCAAGTATGAATTATTGATCTGGGAACTTGGAATCCATAAATATGTCATCCTAGGATTGGTCTTCTGCTACATTATTAAGCTTTTTTTTTCCCCCAAGTAAAAAGTCACCATTTAGATTTGGAATAGTCAGTCTATTCAAGTAATGCGTAAATCTCTTGGAGATTTGATCCGATGTTTCTAGAGCTGTATCAGCAGACCAAGCCGTCTCCATCGTGTTCCCTTTCCTCTTCATGATTGGACTCAGACTGCAGTGAAAGTTCCTGCTGTCTTGGATATTTGAATACTAAAATTGAAAATCTATTACCTACCCAATGATCAAATATTTTGGGTTCAGCCCTAGTATTTACAGCCCACTGGCTTGTGATAGCACTGCCCTGTCTGAATGCTCAGACCAAACTAAGCATTTCTGCTGAGTGACATGTCTGTACACTTCGCTGCCGCCTCATTCTCTCCTGAACTGACCAATCATGCATTAGACACAAAGCACATGTCCTTCTTTAAGTGTATCTGCAGGCCGCTGGCACTGGTGAAGGTCTTGGAGCACTGGACACAGCGGTAGGGCTTCTCTCCCAAATGTGTGCGTTTGTGTTTCTTCATGGTGTCTCCGTCACTGAAGGTGCGGCAGCAGTAGGGGCAGCTGTACGGCCGCTCTCCTGTGTGGATGCGCAGGTGTCGCCTCAGGTTTCCTCTCTGGCTGAAGCTCTTGGAGCAGAAGGTGCAGCGGTGCGGCCTCTCACCCGTGTGTGTGCGCAGATGTCGCCGTAGATCAGCTGACTGTGCAAAGGACTTGCAGCACCAGTCGCAGGCGTATGTCTTTCTTTTCTGCTCCAGGTGGAGACGGAGGCTGCTGGCCTGGCCGAACGCCTCGCCGCAGCGGGGGCAGCGATGAACAAGCTCAGGGACGTAACCTACCACCGCCCCATCAACAGCTGTAAGTGCCACCTTCTCCTGAGAGGACTTCTTGGTTCGCTGAGTGTCGTGGCGTTCTGCATGCGCCACCACAGTCCCGTCTGCATCCATTCTCTTTTGGACACTTGACTCCTCCCCTGTGTCATGAGTGTGTGCTGCTGCTGTCAGAGAGTCTGTGTGACCTTCAGGTTCATTCACACTGTATTCCACCGGTTCAGTTTTGATCGGAGCCGGGTCCCGGGGCTCCTCTCGGAGCACCAGAACATCAGCATGGACTTTAGGGCCAGAGATGGAGAGAGGATTCAAGGAGGAGTGTGATGGAAGAGGTGACACTCTCTGAAATGCCTCCTGCTGACGGTCGGGCTTCA
>NW_018128011.1:1134609-1140570 GCF_001952655.1 Monopterus albus | reverse complement strand
CTCCCAGGACTCAGCAGGCTTGTTGTCACCTTGCAGGAGAATCAGGCCCGGGGGACTCTCTCTCTGGACTGACACTAACTGCACAGGCACCACCTGCTCATGTCTTGGCTTGACCGTGTTAGTCAGTGGCTGTATGGGCCGGTTCAGTGTGGACCCTGGCTCCTCTGTGCAAGGCCTCGGCTCTGGATCTGGATCATTGGACTGCTGCTCAGGAGCAGCAAAACCAAGACTGGCTCTGGTGGACCCTGGAACAACGAATAAGAACTCAACTGTCAATACAACAACAGAAAAAAAGCCTTACAAACTATTTAAACTCACTGATGCCCCTCTACAGTGAACACTGTACAGAAAGTACAGTGTTCTTTAGCTCAACCACCTTTATATTTGATTCACTGACTGTGCGAACAGCTTTGATTCTAAAAACTAAAAGTAAACCACCCCAGTGGTTTTCAATCAGGTACAACAGGTATGAAATTCTGTGTATTTTCCTTAGTTAGAAAAAGCTCATTTTTTGTGTCATTTTATACAGGTTTTACTGATGGCAAGGTCTGATAAGAGCAGCCTTAAATGTGTACGGAATTTTCCTTTAATAAAACCGTGAATGGCTGACAGCTCAAGCCGGTGTTGTGTCGAAATCTGTTCCTAGTAGGCAACTGTTGAAATTATTAACAAAGTTATACTCTAGGATTGGTTCTAACATTTGACTGAATTAAGTACTTATTCAGTAGAAGACTGACACCATGATTGTTGCTTATTTAACCTGTGTTCACTTTGTATGTGTATGACTATTCTATCATATTAGAAAAGGAATAGTTAAGATTTTATTTTAGAATACATATGTTTACATACTTATATGTCACAGTTATGTTTACATAGTTACAGATCATCCTATGTGTTCACTGAACCACTGGTTAATATTTACTGTGTTAGTCACTGAAGCACTGTTCAACATTATAGGGTCTTGTCCACTAAATCACTGAATCTCATTAGATTTATAGCTCTGGCTAAGAGAGTCCACAGTGAATTTATTATCACCATCGGGCTAGTGGAGCCAGGGGAGTTACGATTCACTGGGACTCCAAGGTTAGTGAAACAGATTAGATCTGGAGGCTTGCAGAGGAGAAAGCTTCAAAGGTAGGAACATTATGCACACACACACACAGGCAGAACAGTTTTAATTAGTGAAACGGAAAGCAATGCCTCATATGGATCAGTTAGTTGGAAACAAAGGAAGAAGTGAGTGTGTATGTAGGAATTCAGGCAGTATAGGTATTCTTCCCCTTTCTAAGGCGCTGTCTTGGACACTGGACCAGAGAGGACAGACGGACTGAAGGACCAATGGAACAGCATGAGAGGCACCAGATCAACCCACATTGCACATTTCAAAATTGTATTGTGATAGGGGCTCCTCTTTTCCGAAGAAAGATCGAGCCACACCTGTGTTGTTTGAAAAGGGCTTCAGAATAGTTGGAACCTAGAGGGCTCTGTGATAGCTTTTCTTTAACATTGTAAGAAATATCTTAAAGGTTGTTCTGACTTTGACTCTTCCTCAGAAACGAACATGCAGGACGGTTAAGTCCACACAACCTGTCTGCTTACCTAACCTAAGACCAAGGGGGGCGCTCGGGGAAAGCATCTCGATGCGGGAACAGACTTCGACACAACACCAAACTACCACTTCTCGAGAACACGTCAGCGTCTACGCAGACCTACGTGTGAGCACGGACAAGCAAAACTCCGGCTCACATCTGTGAACAAAATTCCCGACTTCAGAAACATCACGCGATAATCAGTGAACCGACCGAGTTGTTTCACGTGAACCCCGGATCTCATAACAACAGGCCGCTTTAAACACTTTTATATCGACTAAATCTATAGGTTAATTTCACGTGCAACCAGCTGACCCTCAAAGCACCACCTCTGATAAGTCAAATCCATTCTTACTACATCAGCTGATTCTCGGCGCTGGTTGGAAAGAGGAACTTTCCATCAGGTGAAACTGTCTGAAATTTTCCACCAAATGTGTTCATTTAACAGTTGCCGCGTATGAATGTGGGTCCTTGACAAAACGCAAAAACTTTGAAATCGGTCGTTTGCTCGGCATCTAGCGTCAAATCCATCTATTTGATTTAGCCGGTCACATTTTCAGCGCAGTTCGGAACGTCGTTCACTCACGGAGCCACACAGCTAGCTCGGCCCTTACTCAGCCACTCGGTCTCGGCCTCCAGCAGTAGGATGTCCCGCAGCTGCCTCCGCAGGCTCTCGTTCTCTCGCTTGGTCCTGGCAGTCTCCTCCCGGTACTCGGTCACCGTGTCCTCCACCACGTCCAGGATCTCCTTCACCACCACCGTCAGCCGCTCCGTCAGATAGGCGTTCAGCAGCTGGAGTTTGGTCATTTTGATTTAGGAACCATAAAATGCTGCGGCTGCATCCACACCGGAAACAAATCCAGACAACAACAAACGAAACAGGAAACGTTTACATTGGTTTGCGTCGAGAACATGTCCCTCCATAATAAAAGGCTCTTTTCTAAATATGTAATTTGCCCAGTTTACCTTTTTGCACCACAATTCAATAACATACTCCTGTTTTTAACTTGTTAGTCATAATAATGAGGATGTGATGATTAATCGCAGGTGTAGTTGATAACTATAAGCCAAAGACAAATACAATGCATTACTCTCAAAATATCATTGTGTTTTATTGTAATCTCGGATTAAATGTGGCAAAGAACAGGACATGAAAGGCATATTTTGACAAAAGTGTACTTTCTTTACAGACTTCTCACAACAGCAACATAAAATACTTTTAAAAATGCTTCAAAAGGTATTTCGACCCCCCTCGCATTTTACATTTTGTTGTAGACTTAATTTTAAGTGGATAAAATAGGCATTTTTACCTATTAGCCACAATTACTTGTACTGACAAACCTGAAGGCGTTCTCTAATGGAAAAAAATGAGGATTTGTAGTATATAATCATCAGAAGAAGTCTGCTAATGATTATTTTTATAATCACATGGCACATATGTCCAAAACTAAGATAAATATGAGACAAAAGCAGAAAATGCTCATACTTAAGAAGCTATAAATAGTATTTTTCCTTGATAGGTCACTTAAATTGCTCAGTTATCGACAGATGACAAAGTTGAGTGTGTTATTAGAGATTTTTGCAAGTCCATTAAAAAAAAATTATATATATATACTGTATATAAAAATTAAATCTCTCATTTACAAAATCATGTAGACCCTCTGCTGTGACACTAAGATTCATCTAGAACCTGACTTGAGAGCAAGTGAATTGAGTGGATATTGTTTAGAAAGACATATACTTGTGTAGGCTATATAAGGTCCTACAATATACACTGCATGTCAGGAGAATAATCTGAGCTATGATGTCCAAAGAACTCCCTGTAGACCTTTGTGATAAAATGCGGATAAGGGCAAGAGCATGAAACTATTTCTAAAGCTCTGAGTGTTCCCAGGACCACAGTGGAAGAAGTATGGAACCACCAAGTCCCTCCTTGTCCTCATGTCCCTATGCAAGACATTTCATCCCAAAGGGCTCCTGGTGGGCCATGCTGGAACCTTGCCATCACTGGTGGCTGTTCATTTACCTAGAAAACACAAGTTTGAATTGATTTACAAAGTGTATTTCATTAACCACAAATGGTAACACAAACACCCACATCTGATTCCTCCTACAGTTTAAATATCTGCATTACTTGTGAATGTGGAGTTGGAAGTTCTATGGTGCCTTGTTGACACTGTGCTCATTCTGGAGAAACGCTTGTGGATGGGGACAGAAAAATGTGAAGTAAGTTATTTGCATTTATTATACAGGAACTGGCCCATTTCCCCACACGGTAAGAGTACTGCTATCAGATTGTTACTATACAAGGGTTTTTTCTTTTTAGCAAATGGGATTCTAGATATCTCTTTCTCTTCTGTCAGAATACTTTGACACTATGTAACCTAACCTAAAATGACCAAATAGATAACTGTTTGTCTTTCCCCACAGTTTTGCATGTTTAATTTATGCTTTTTCATGTTTCTCAGCCTGTATTCAATTGTGTCCATGGCATAATCTTGTTGACATCTTACATGGCTCTGTACTGCTCCAAGGTTTCTGTGTAGTAAACAAAACATTCAAGATGACACAAAAGAAACATGATAAACAGAAGAGTACAGTAAAGAAAATCATACACAGAAGAACATGGATCAAAACATTAAATGAGCTAAATTTTGTTGGTGAAAAAATAAATGTCTCTATACTACAGATATACAACACATACTTAAGTATAATAAGAGGAAAATGTCCCAAAAAGAGCCTAGAAGAATAAATGTAATAAAAACATGAATATAGACCAACAAAGACCTCTGATATCCATCTATGATTTCATATATATAATGTATATTTACTAATCTTGTTTGTCGTTACACTATGTATATTATGCTTTATTGTCATTGACCATTAATCAGTGGATATATTGAGTTTCTGTTGAGCTCCAGTGTTGGAAACGGCGGCTGATAAAACTGTCTCATTTCAAGGTCCAAATTGTAGCTGTTGTGGAGTTTTTAATTATTTCACCTAAAGCATTTTGGTTAGGAAAAAAATAATAATTTGAGCATGCATTTTCATTACAACTAGGCAACATCCAGCTGTTGATCACATCATGTAAGCAAATCAAAAGCCCTTAAAACTGCTAGTAAATCAACTTTAAGTTGAGCTTGTATTGTGTGTTAGTAATACAGTGGTAGTGTGCTTTTCATGTGTAGACCTTTATCAGCATCACCTGTCACTGGATGTGTATATATGAACAGGAAGTGAAAGGTATGAGGGGCCGTATAAGACATTATGTATTCTTGACATTTCACACACATACATTTTCACTCTCACATGCATATATTCTCCTCACATATGCATACATTCTACTTACACATATACACATTCTACTCACACATGCATATATTCTACTCGCACATACATATATTCTACTTGCACATACACACACATATTCTTCTTTTACATACATGTATTTTCACTCTCACATACTTATATTATCACTCAGAAATACATATATATTTAACACAAGGTATACTGTTACACAGCAAGTTCTTCCTCTTAACAGGAAGCGATCAAACTAGGAAATACATGGGCAAGACTATCTGTGCTTCTTTCTTGGCTTGCTATATCAGAACTACACCATGATGGTATGGAAAGGCTTCTTGCTTTGTTTTCAAGTGCAGTTTTTCATTTTTGCAGTAAGTAGCAATGAAAATGACATTTTACAGTTTTTTAGCAATACGATAGAATGTATTCAGCGAATAAAAACTGAAAGTACAGATTCTTTTGCTGAGCTTTCTGACCACACTCAGACTTTATCTGGATTTCTGTCAATCTCAAGATTTGTTGAAGATCCGAGAAATAGAGAAGCAGTCCATACTTTACAGTCCTTGCATAGATGTCTTCAGTTTTTATTGACTGCTCATGAAACCAGGCGAAGAATCCTATCTGAAAACAGTTATGTTCTGTTGCCACCACCTGTCAGGACCGGACTTCAAGGCAGACCTCAGTACAACATTTCAAGGGAACAAATCTCTCATTTAGTATCCCTTGGAATGAACTGGCAAAGCATTGCACTATGCTTAGGAGTAAACAGTCGGACTCTTTATAGGCACAGACAGCGGCTTGGCATTGAATCGATGACATATGCAGCACTGTCAAATGACAACCTAAACAGAATTGTTGGTGAAATTCTTCAGTCTACCACAAATGCAGGTGAACGCTATGTGCATGGGAGCTTGAGATCGCGTGCGTTACGCATTCAAAGGTGGCGGGTTCGACAGAGTTTGCATGAAACTGACCCTATTGGACGGTCCTTCAGAAGACGCCGTGCAATCCGTCGACAAATTTACAGTGTTTCAAGTCCCAATCAATTATGGTAAACAACATCATGGAT
>NW_018128011.1:1125792-1130839 GCF_001952655.1 Monopterus albus | reverse complement strand
TGTCTGAATGTGTGTTTTACAAAAGGGGGGGGGGTCAGTGGAGTGTTTTTCTGGCAGACTCAGCTCCCCGGAGCTGATTCATAACGGTGCTGCTCCTCAGTGTCCAGCACGACACTCTGGCAAGTGTGCTACCTGCCACTCCTCAGTTATTGCTGCTTCATCGTTTGTAGCACCAGATGCTTTCAGAGTACGCCGTGTAACTCAAGAGCACTGTAAACTGTAGCAATCAAAACGCCAGAGTCGCAATGTTTTTGTTTTGACTTGGGAGAACGGACGTTACAGTTTCGGGGAAAGCGAGAATCTTTCTTAGAACACCAATGGCTTGCTGCAGTACTCGTCCCTCATTTCCTCCGTCCATGCTTGTTGGAACTTACGTGCATTACCTGTGTTTAGCAATCACATTGCATTATCTCCCGCCGTTTCTACAATACTGCTTCCTTTTCCACTATACTGCTTCCGTTTCCACTATACTCATGCACGCACACACATATATTCTCCTCTCACGTACATATATTTTCCTTTCACACACATATATTCTCCTTTCAGTGTATGTGTGAGTAGAATATATGTATGTGTGAGTAGAATATGTGTATGTGTAAGTAGAATATATGCATGTGTGAGAAGAATATATGCATGTGAGAGTGAAAATGTATGCGTGTGAAACGCTGAGAATACATAATGTCTTATACGGCCCCTCATACAAAATAACAGATGGCCCTCACTAAGCTTTCATTTTGAAAGCTTTGATAGACTTTGCATTTATGTTTAGCCAGCTTCTCACTGGTGGAAGGTGGAGAGGAAAGCAGTGACTGTAGACCCAGTGCTGTTTCAGGCTCCCTCCCTATCTCTCTCTCTCTCTCCCCCTCTCTCACTCTTTCTCTCCGTCGCTCTCTTAAAGCACCCCTCCCTTTCCTTTTACCTCTTGCAGTTAAACGGAGCGCTGCTGCAGTGGCACTCCACCACTCTGCATCTCAGCAGAAGTCAAAAATAAAAGTGTTGCTTTGTCGCATATCACTGGATTATACTTCTTGTCTCTCCTTCAGAGACAAAATGAACATCACCCTGCAGCTTCTCATGGAATAGGACCAGGTAAGACCTCAATGATTGGCAGGGGAGGTGAGAAGATTTCACATGTTGGGTGTGTAAAGCATGCTGATGCTGCTGCTGCTACAGTAACTCAGTGGGTGTGTCGCCTTCCTTCATCTCTGGCTGCATCACGCTTCCATCTGGATAGCTCCCTTTCCTTTGTCTGCCTTTGATGCTGAGGATCTGGTGCATTTGCACACTGTGTGTGTTTGTGTGTGTGTGTTGGGGGGGGGGGTTGAAGAAATTATGATAAGACATGCTCATGCATCACTGTGTATTAATTATTTATAAAGTATATGATTGGAGTCATGCTGCATTCATGATGTTGTTCATGTGTTAGGATTAAATTCATTCTATTTTTTCTACACAAGCAGGAATAATTCAGTCATATTTGTAGCAATGGTTCGTGTATTTTTCTAGAAAACCCTCCCAGATGCAGATAGTTTTTCAGTGGTGAAAAAATGAGGACTTGTAGTATATAATCATCAAAAGAAGGCTCCTACTACTAATGATTATTTTCATCATCACATGGCTGGTTTTGTTTGACCGTTTGTCCAAAACTGAGGAGACAAAAGGAGCAAATGATCATACTTGAAAAGCCATTAATGGTATTTTTCCTTGATAGGTCACTTAAATCATTACCCAGTTATATTATGGCTGATTAATTTTGGGTAATCAAAAAAAGTACAAGCGTAACAACTGATTCAGCATAAAATTTTAGACATACCTTTCCACTTGAAGGCAAGAATTGGATGTTTAAATGTTGAAAATACTAATACAAACTTTTGTTTAACTGATTTAGGGCTGCAACTAACAATTCATTTGATCAAATCTGCCAATTATTTTCTTGATTTATCATCTAGTCTATAAAAGATCAGAAAACAGTGAGGACTTGTCCTTCCTAGTTTCTTAGCAGCCACAGTGATATCTTCAAATGTCTTGTTTTATCCAATGAATTTAAACTTACAGTATGTAAAACAGAGAAAGGCAGGAGGACTTTACAGTATATCTCAGAGGCTGAAAATAGCATTATTTTTCTTTTAGTAGTTTCACTTGAAAAATGACAATTATCAAACAAGTTGCAGATTATTTTCCTGTAGATCAGCTGATCAATTAATCAACAAATTATTGCTGCTCTAAACTGGATTCAGTAAATTCAGTATAAAATGCCACAGTGACCAAGAGAAATCAACGGTGTTTGAGAGTGGATTAAAGTGTGTGGAGTTACTGTAACATGGCTGCCTCCAGAATCTGCTCTGTTGTCAAAGTGTGCGAGTGTGATGAAGCTGTGGTGGCAGCTCTGAGACGAGACACCAGTTAAGTCTGAGAGTCAGCAGGATGATGAGGACAGTAATACACTGCAGCTCTACTCATTGGCAGGACAGAAGGTTGAAGTGCAGCCAGCTGCTTAATTGTATCATTTGGGCTGTAGTAGTAGTGTGGGATTCATGTCTGGAGAAGGAAGAAGAAATCATCTTTGGTCTGTTGTGACAGTCATCTTCAAAATGGTCAAAGGAGCTGTTCAATATCTTTGCTAAAATAATTATTTAAAAAATAAAATTTGTTTAAGTATAGAACTGGAGTCAGGACGTGTTTAGCCGAGCTTAGGATGAAGACTGGAATCAAAAATACACTTACCAGCACCTCAGAAACTTACTGATTAATAAGTGCCTGGTTCTGTTTAATTTGTGCACAAACAGAAATGTGAAAGCCACAGTTTTTGGTGTGTCACGTAATAAAGCTATTTTTTGTTCAAATGCAGGCTGATGTGGTGACTGAGTGCAGCTAGACACAATGTATAGAGGCACTGAGCAGATGGATAAGCTGTTGTGGGTCATAAAAAGTTCCAGCACATCATAACCACCTCACCTCAAACTATGGTTTTATTTAGAGTATTTGTGTTTGTGTATGAACTGAACAAAACCAAATATATGTTAGGGTGTACTCACACTAGGTAATCACAAGTTTGGCATGAAGGTTTTAGAAGAGACAGTGTTGAGAGTTGTGTGTGTGTTTTAAGGCAAACAGAAACAACATGAGCAGGTGGTGTACAGTAGCTTTTAAAAGCTTTTCTTGTCCTGGTTGTATGTACTCAGAAGCCTGATGAATGGATGAGGACAAAAGACTGAGGGCTAGAAAATAAACTGCATTTTAAAGTCTCTTGGTTTAACATAGTCATCCACTTGACCATTTGAAATTCACCAAATGGAACAGTAATGGAAAAATAAAAGCACTGAAACCACTCCAAAAATATTTGTAACAGATTACAAACAACCCACATCAGATGAACTGTGGTTCAGACTGGCATGCTATTAGTAATTTTGTGGTCTTATGCTACCTTTTTGCTGAAGTAAAATGCAATAAGGTATAAAATGTTTCTGGGTTAAAATTAGGTATAAAATGTTTCTGGGATAAAATTAGAGTATTTTAAACTTTTGAACCTACTCTGCAGTACATTATGTAGACTAGAAGGTCTAGGGAGACTCAAAACAGACACCATTTGTTGCTAATGAAGTCGACAGTGCAATTTTTTTTGTGGTAAATTGCACTATACATTTCATTGAGGTCAACCAAAAGAAAAACTGTGTTACTTTGTACCAGCTGTACTTTTGCTGATGACACTGTTCTGATCATGACACTGTTCTGTTAGCTGTGTCTCAGGGACTGCATCCTTCGAAAGATGCAGTCTAGGAAGGGATGGTCTTCATAGCTGTCATGGACCACAAAGGCTGAACTGAAATGAGACAAATCTGTTGTACACAGGATTTCCTATTTACGTTACTGACTGTTCATGCCATTACCTTAGTTGGAACCTTCGTTACCCAGAGAAAGGATTCATTTTCTTGGCCACATTTGAAGGAGCCTTTGAAATGGGATGACCTTGTCGTGACACTGTATCTGTATTCAGATGAAGCCTTTGAAGGATGTGTTCCCTGAACTGGCGGTCAGCTCTTGTACGGTGTGGTGCTGATGGAGCTCGATTAGCATCATCCATCCATCAGGACCCTTCTCACACTGTATGTCAATCGACAACCGATTGGACCCAAATTTTGCCTGACTGAAAGTAGTTGGGGGCGACTGTATCTAATCTAAAATTTGGCCAGATCCATAAAGTGTCTGCATTGCTTAACCACTCTTTGCCCCTCCCAGGCTATATAGTTTTGGATTTTGTTTTCCCTTAATAATAAAAACCTTCATTTAAAAACTGCATGATGTGTTTACTTGTGTTATCTTTGACTAATATATAAATTTGTTTGACGATCTGAAATATTACAGTGTGACAAACATGCAAAAAGATAAGAAATCAGTAAGGGGGCAAACACTTTTTCACACCACTGTAAACTATGGGTGCCTGGTTGCAACAAACTGTACAACAAAGCAGTCTCCAGTCCGAAGCTAGCGTTAGTTGACTAATGAGTAAATGTGTTAGTCCAGGGGAACGTTCTGGCTACTCCTAGCATTACACAAAGCTCAAACTGGTCCCAAATTGATATTAATTCAACACAAAGCTAAATTCATGACCATGCTAAGTCGCTAAAGTTACAAAAAAGGTGTATTGGCTTTAGATGTGAATGTATCCAGAATGAGACACCACATTTGAATCAAATATGAGTCATTTGGCTGCTTTTAACATTCTCCATCTCAAATTATGGACTGTATTTTGACAACACAGGACAGAGAGGCTGGAATAACTGTAGGCAGCAGAGGGTCATGGAGGAGAATAGTGTAGCATAGAAAGACACCATGTCCTGTACCATTTTGACTTGATATATCAGACTGCGTAAAATCCTGAAATGGATCTGCAAATAAAACAGAGGTGGATGACAGTGACCAACCATTATTCAGTATTTAATAAAAGGTCTGCATCAAGTCAGTACATCAGCTAACTGATGGTCTAACTCCAGCATGAAATAAACATTATCAAAGCATCAAGTCATTACACTGCTGCAGCAGAGCTAAA
>NW_018128011.1:1124100-1125711 GCF_001952655.1 Monopterus albus | reverse complement strand
ACACTAATCCTGCCACTTACTGAAAAGAACGAAAGCAACAGTAGGTTAATTGCTGTGGGAGTTGGTTGTTTAGACCCTTACCCTTTAATGAGCCCTTTCATTAAAGACCTTTCATCCTTTCTTCAGCACTGAATGTCAGTAACAACGAAAGGGGAAATTGCATGTCTCCAATCTTTAACACAGACAGTGGATGCAAATGGCTACAGTTTAAGATGAAACTTTAAAATTAGTGCTTTTTTAAAAGTTTGTGTCAAAGTGTGAAAACTATATGCACCCACAATAGCACTTTAGGTTGTTTTTGTAAAGACCTCTCGCCATACTAAAATGTACAGTGAGTATGCAGCCTGAAAGATGAGAACCAGGGAATAAACAGCAAGGAGTCACTGCACTGCTCATTGTTCACCTACTATGCATGAGTAAGAGTGTCTGCCTGAAACTATAAATGTTAGGGTTGTAGAGAAATGCAGTAGGGTTTTGAAATGTGAGAGGGACGGTGTCTCCCTGCCCCCAGTAGAAATGATGTGTGTTGGTCAGTGGGGTGTTCTGCTGGTTAAAGCTTCATTCCCTCCCCTCCCATTCTTTGTGGTCACAATTAAGTTGTTATCACAGCTTTTTCAGTTTTCAGGCAATTTAAATAAATGTCTAACAGCAATGTGATTGTGACAAATACCTGCCAGGTGGCTTGTCATTCTAGTGCTGCTACAAGACATCGATGAATTCAGTAGACAAAATGAACATGTTGGAGGTTTATGGCAGCCTCTGTATTGTGCATATACCAGTGTTTAAAATGAATGAAGCAGCCTCTCAATTTGAAGGCTTCAGTACACCTCAGTTTATTTTGTCTACATATTTAAAGTTTCATTTTTAACATATTGTGGCCTAAAAAATAGGTATCAAAAGTCATTTCAGTTGCTCTAGGTTCCTGTACTAAAAGTCCAGTTCATGTTCACATTGTCACTCTAAGGTGACTGACAGTTGGATCCATCCAGCCATCCATCCATCCATCCATTTTCTTCCGCGTATCCGGGGCCGGGTCGCGGGGGCAGCAGTCTAAGCAAAGATGCCCAGACCTCCCTCTCTCCAGACACTTCCTCCAGCTCCTCCGGGGGAATGCCAAGGCGTTCCCAGGCCAGCTGAGAGACATAGTCCCTCCAGCGTGTCCTGGGTCTTCCCCGGGGCCTCCTCCCGGTGGGACATGCCTGGAACACCTTCCTAGGAAGGCGCCCAGGAGGCATCCGAAAGAGATGCCCGAGCCACCTCAGCTGGCTCCTCTCGATGTGGAGGAGCAGCGGTTCTACTCTGAGCTCCTCCCGGGTGACCGAGCTCCTCACCCTATCTCTAAGGGTGCGCCCGGCCACCCTGCGGAGAAAGCTCATTTCGGCCGCCTGTATCCGGGATCTTGCCCTTTCGGTCATGACCCAAAGTTCATGACCATAGGTGAGAGTCGGAACGTAGATTGACCAGTAAATCGAGAGCTTCGCCTCCACTTCCTTCACTTGAAGCAGGAACTCTCCACCAACCTGAAGGGAACAATCCACCCTTTTCCGACTGAGAACCATGGCCTCGGATTTGGAGGTGCTGATTCTCATCCCAGCCGCTTCACACTCGGCT
>NW_018128011.1:1120833-1123205 GCF_001952655.1 Monopterus albus | reverse complement strand
AGCTGCCCACCTCCACTGTAAACAGTTTCGGCAGGGCACTGCTTCCCCCTCCTGAGGCGCTGGACGGTTTGCCAGAATCTCTTCGAGGCTGACCGATAGTCCTTCTCCATGGCCTCACCGAACTCTTCCCACATTGTCACTCTAAGGTGACTGACAGTTGGATCATCAGTGCAAAAGAATAAACCTGTGATAGAAAACATCTGGATCTTTAATAAGTCAATGGAGAGGGAGAGGAGTTAACTATTACTCCCATGATACAAGTTACTAAAAACAGTATTTCAAATTTAAAAAAAAATCTGTGTTTGAGAAAACTGATCTGTCATGTTTTGGGGCATTGTGAATCTGCTACAGCTCTGATTCACACTTCTGTATGGCAACAGCAGCTGAGGCTCATGGGTATTAAATTATTTAGAGCTGTGTAACACTTATTCTGCGTTGAGGAAAATTAAAAAGAGCAATATAAAAAAGTTTGAGGTGGGAAAAAAGAGCTTGTAGTAACTCTTGCTTTATAGAAAATGTGTTTTTAACCTGGCAGTGTAGTTATACAGCCATCTATAATAGCAGGTTTAGAAGTGACCGCTCTTACTGTGCTCTCAGACAAATGCAAGTGTGATTAATAAAAGACAGAATCTGACAGTTTTGAATCATGATCTCAGTGAATGACTGACATGTTAGAAAAATCAATTGTATGAGATGAAATTTATTCATTTTTCAACAATCCAAAAAATGACTGTGTCCACCCCTGATGTTAACATGATGCCTGAAATCATTTCACTGTTCTCTAAAACATGGAAGCATTTCAGACTTTCAGAGGTTCTTTGAAGAACAATGTGTTGTAACATGTTTTAAATTACACTGCAGCTCAAAGCCCGCCGGGCTGCTGAAGTAGTGCACTGCATCAGGAAACATGCAGTGATCTAGTGTTACCTTTGTAAGAAAAAACTCTGCATTTGTCAGCTTTTACAAAGTGAAGGAGCACTGCAGCACTTAGTCCTCAGGGAGGACACGGTGCAATTCATCAGTCGAGTCTTGGCAGGTCATTAGACTATTCAGTGTGGATGTGCTGCAATAGAGCTTCTTTTTTTTTTTTTTAAATCTGTTCTTTAAGAAGCTGTTCATCCTCCAAGCTGCGGCTCAGATCAATGAGTCTCTGCATCCATAACATCTACTCTGCAGAAAGAGGAACAACATTCAACCAAACAGCAGATCTATTTGTGACAGCAAAGCAGAAACAAATGTAATATGTCAGATTTGACGTGTAAGAACGCCAAATGGTGTTTGTGGTGGACTCAATTATAAGACCAAACGAACTGATTTAGCTGAAGGTTTTTACTTGTAGCAACTAGACAATCAATACATAGTCCGGGATACACAATCAGGTCGATAAGACAGTCCAGGGTCAGCGCCGGTAGACAGGTATAGCCAGGAGATCCAAACTCGAGAGGTCAAGGGGAATAACTCAGAAGGTTGGTACACTGCAGGCAATCAGAAACTGGAAGGGCATAGGCAAAACATGGTGGTCAAAAACAGTAATCCAAGGTCAGAAACAGAGAATCAGGCAAGGAATAAATGCTGGAGAGTTGGAGCTGGAGTCTAGAACAATCTGGCAGCATCCTGGTGGGAGGACGCTGCCTAAGTAGAGGTGCACACAATAACGAAACAGGTGAAACCAATGTGAGTGATGAAGAACGTAAAAAGACCGAAACTAAGGTGAAACAAAAACAGGAAGTAACGTCAAAATAAAAGCCTGACAGGAAGCAACGGAACCGAATCGTGACAGTAATAATGTTCTTTCAATACAGTGCAGCAGTTTTATTATTCTCTCGCAAATGTCCTGACTCACCCTCAGACTTTTAATAACAGTGCATGTATTACATCAAGAAAATAAACTGAATAAAAATAGAATGTTCCCATCATTCTCGTTTTATTGAAGGACACTATGGCATTATTGTTTATAAAAATGAATAACTCTCTCAAATAAATGAACAAATCAAGCTTTAAACACACACTGTACAATACCAAACCAGGATACATTCATTGTTGGTCTGACACTGAACATGTGGCTTCTACCCTAATCAGACTCACTGAATAAAGAAACACCCTACTAAGATGTGTATAATCTTAGCAGGAATTTCTAGACTGACCTGTCATTTGAACAGTTTCACTGAGCTCCACTGCACCAGATGATTTTACTTAAGTTGGACACATTAACATTAGTAGCTGAAAGTGCTGAATTCTTAAATCCACACTGTAAGAAAAGCTTCATTATGGAAACCAGATTTGTTCCCTTTCAAAACCATTTATTGAATTTTCAGTGATCGCATTATGTTGCATCTATCTTTTGCAAATTCGCTTTTAGTCTGCCATACTGT
>NW_018128011.1:1110041-1120799 GCF_001952655.1 Monopterus albus | reverse complement strand
TCAGCAGGTCTGAAATTAATTGCTGAAAACTTTCCTTCACGTATAAATCAAAAGCAACAAAACACAAAATAATCAGGGCCAATTCTCAGCAGCAACAGTGCTGGATCTAGAAAGTTTTGGACAGACTAATCTGAACAATATCAATTATAAAACACCAGAAAAAAAATGCATACTTGGCCTCCCCTTTGGCTCCACCCATGAGCAGCAGATCAGTAATCCAAACTTAGTGAGTTTTAGGGCAGCGGTACAGTAGTAAAGTTTTGACTCCATCTCTTTAATCGTTTACAGCGCGTGCCCTGCCTTCAGCTTTTCTTCAACATTTAGCTTTGTCTGCACTGTCTGCTGGCCACCGGTCCCAGAGTTGCCCAGCCATCTAGCAGCATGGCGGAGTCCCAGCAGCCAGATCAGCCAACCAGCACACAGCAGGACACTGGAGATGCTGAGCATATCGCTGTGACTTCTCAACCAGCCAGCGTGGAGCAACAAACCCTGTCCCCAGCAACAGATGCTCCTGAGGATGATCAAAGAGAGGAGGGACAAGCAATGGACCATCTGGCAGTAACCAGTGACAACATGGAGACTAGTAAATGCAACAGCTGTCAGCTTGTGCATGACCCTTCATTAACACCTCCTAGAAACCATGACACTTTATTTTCGGTTATAAGACAGAGAAAGAGCCAACCATTCTCCGGCTTAGAGCAACTGTATGTCATCTTTTGAACATCAGGCACATGAATTTTTTTATCTGAAATTTTGAACTCTTTAGAAATGTTTTAAAATTCCAAAAGGGACTGTTCATTGCCAGAAGGGTCAAGGAGTAGGCAGACCAGACAGTCAGGGAACAGACACAAATCATAAGTCTGGAACTAGTAGTGGTCAAATACTACAAAGCAAACACCTCAGAGGGGAGCAGGCAGAGGTAATATCCAAAAAACATCCAGGTAGGCAACCGAGAAGTCATACATAGCAGCACCAGATAATCACAGACAAAGGTCAAGATGAGAATCTGGCAACGAGTGAAGGCAGACTGTTGGTTATATAATGGGAGCTGATTACACCAACGAGACACAGTTGAGTGAGGGTGGTGAGAAGCAGCTGCATCTGAAAGAACAAGGGGCACACATGATGAGAAAAGAAATGTAAACAAAACCAGTAATTATAGTAGTCAAATGTGAATCACAACAATTGTTAACGTCAGGGCTGGTTGGGTATAATTTGCTTTTTATCATGAGTATCTGGTTCCAATTCTGATTTTTAGATTAAGTATGAAAGTAAACCAAAATATTTTCTTAGCACATTATTTATAAAAATGATTAGGCATTTTGTGATTATGTTGTTGTTTTGTAATTTTCTTATTGTTGACAAATTATGTGAAAAGACCCATATAAGTCTCATTTTAAAAAGGCTCAGTAATTTGTCATTTTTCAGTCCCTTAATCCTCTTTGCCGACTCCTTCTCTTCCAGGTAATGGTATTGGTCCAGTGATAGTTGACTCTTCACCCACAGCACCCGCTATTTCACCTCAGCAGCAAGCTAAGCTCAGAAACCAAACTAACGGCCGCCCCCGTTTGGGCAGCCGGTCTGGCTCACTGGCGGCAAGTTCTCCCCGGCCCTCACTCACTCGCCAGCCCAGTGCTATCATAGAGGGGCCTGTGGACGGATCTAAACCGAGGGACTACCTCGTCCTGGCCATCTTGTCTTGCTTGTGCCCAATGTGGCCCATCAACATCGTAGCCCTCACCTTCTCCGTGATGGTACGACTTCAGACTGGGTTGTTTGTATAGAAATAAATGGAAAAGCCGACAAAATACCAATTAGCTTATGAGACAATAAAACTCTCCATTGAAAAGCAGATCTGTTTCCTGCAGTTTATGCTGATGATTTGCAACAGTGAGAAGGTTTTGACAGAAATGTCTCCTGGATTACAGTTTATCAACCTAACAGGAAAATGTTTTTAATGAATACGCCTGTAGTTAATATCATATTTTCAAATAAATTATGTTGATGAAAAGAAAAAAAAACAGTTGCTTCTACAAGTGTCACAACTTCTAGAAATACCGATTCAAACCTTTGTGGAATGAGTCTCAATCTAAAGTCAGGTTGAAGCTACAGTAATCAGTTTTAGTCGGTAGGGAGCAACATGATCATGCCAGTGACGTTAGCTCTGGTTTGGTCTTTACTGACTTTTTAGCTGCTAAATACGCCACTGGGTTCACCAGCTTGTCTCTAACTGTGTCTGTTGTTTGCTGCTGAGCAGGTGGTTTACAGTCCATTTATCGGAGCTTGTTTGATGAACACAACTGCCTACTGCTGCTAAAAACACAGAGACAGAACCAGGCAAGAAATGTGACACAAAACCAAAACAAGGACCTAAAAAGGCTAAAAAGCTCAACAGAGCTGCAGTTTTTCAACCAGTTTCCATGACAAATTTGCACTGTTGACCCATGACCCAGAGCAAAATTTCTTCACCCTGTGTTTTTCCTCAGTCCCGAAACAGTCTGCAGCAGGGTAATGTAGACGGAGCTCGCCGTCTGGGTCGTAACGCCATGATTCTGTCTGTTGTGTCCATTTTGGGAGGGATTGCCATCATTGCTGCAGCTATTGCCTTCAACTGGGGATGTAAGTAACATCTGCTTTTCTCAACCTTCCCATAAATTTCTCCATCAAGAGCTTTCTGACATGTTCTGACAATATTCTGTACCAGCTTGTTCCAGATTTTCTTTTTGAAACCATACAGTGTTTACAAGATCTTTGTTAGTCTGCAGTATCATGAACTGTGTTTAGTTAAATTGAGTTTAGGCTAAAAATCTGTGACTATGACCATCACATCTGAGAAAGCCAGTTGGACTTGCTCTCTAGGAGTGTGTCTTATGTGCCCAGTGTATCTTGCTATTTTCTTGTCTGAAATCAATCAATCAATCAATCAATAATGCACATTTTCTCATTTTCTGTCTTTGTTTCAATGTATTCACAGGAGGAATCTAAGCCTTAGTCTTTTCTCTCTCCAGTGATATTAAAATCCTGATCAAACTGCCTGGAATAGCGAGACCGACTTCATGACAACATGTAAACCAACACAACACCTTCCCCCCGTTCCCAAAGCACTATCGTTCTCAAGCTCCTGCACCAGATGAAAAATAAATAAAAACTCGTTCCTATTCTTTGCTGTTGTTTCTTGCTGCACGACAAGCATGGTCTGCCTGACGCTCTACCTCCGACACAACCAACAAACCAACTCCTGACACCAGTGATCAGTCTGGACTTAGGAGGAGGAAAGGATCGATCACCAGATACTTTTTTCATTGTGTGCTAGCAGTTTCTTTCATTCTCAGACTGCTTTCTCCTGCTATATTTCCTCTCATTGTTGAACAAGTATATCTTCTGTCATGGAAATGGACATGTACCACTGTGGGAATGGGATCAAACTGATCTGTAAATGCATCTCCAAGCCACAGGTCCCATAGTGGAGCAAATTGGAGGATATGGTTTTCACTTTTTAATGCCAAAAAAACATTAGAAACTTGGTCTAAGCTGAACTGAACCCGGGAGATGCTGCTGCTGCGATAGTTCAACATGAACTGAAGAGGAACTGTCAGTCTTGTTGCTATGAAGGCAGAAAAGACAAATGGAGCAATCTGTGATGTGAGAAAGCACAGGACTGTTCCATCATCCACCAGTTACTGTTCTGTTTATTGTGCACACATAAAAACACAGAGGGAGACACGTCAACACTGCTGCTACTCGGCCGTCACATTATAGAGACAGAAGCACAGACATCACGTCTGCTCCACCATCTTCTCTAACTCAGTACGAGCTCTCATTCAGCATTTCTTTCATCATTCTTTCTGAGAGTTTTTAGTGTGTTTCTGGAGTTCCTATTCTAAGACAAATTGCCACCTGCTTCATTTGTTATTAGAACTTTAAACCTGACAAAGTTAAATCTTTATTTTGTCCATATCTATACAAAGTTTTCTTCTGAAGTCATTTTCCCAGTTTTAAATCAATCACGGCTTCTAAAAAAACCTCATCTCACCTAGTGCTCATCTGTTTTGACATTCAGCCTGCAAAGATCCAGGGCTTATAGGGAATGCTGTTCATTAAAGGCCACTAAAAACTGAAACATTATAATATTAGTTTTTCTAGCATCAAATTACCACCATTGTCCTGACATACAAAATGAGCCACACAGCATAAGCCTTAAGAAAGACTGTTCCCAGGCTGGATTTGAAGTTGTTAGTATTGTTACAAATGTCACTGGGATTTTGAATGAAGTTTTCTTACTTCTGGAACAAATCCTGGAAGTTCTGACTTCACTTTGGCTCTCTACCACTCTAACTGTAATTACTAGATGGTGTTTGTTAAAAGCTGCTAAAAGCAGAATTATAAACTGATATCACATTGCCGAGGTTTAAGAAGCTGACATGTAATCATGCCACTGTTTGCGAACCTTTGTTGTATGTCTTCATTCCTCTTTAGAAATTAGGGTCATTTCTTGTCTTCTCTCCACTGTCAACTATCTTAAACTTAAGTAAGAACTGCCAAGAAATTTTAAAATTATTATTCTTGTTCTATTTCTAATTGTTTATATAACTTATATAACTTTTGAAAGAGATCACAAAACATCACAAAGGTTCTAGTTTCAGCTCTCCATAACTCCATGAGCTGTTTTAGAAAGACAGGATATAAGTTAGATCAGTGATTGTAAAAAAAAAAAGAAAGAAAAGAAGTGAAGTTGTGATGTTCTATCAGACAGAAAGAGACTGGGTGAAGCAGAGCAATATAAAGTATGTTGTGTACTGAGTTGTGATCGTCTGGACGTCTGGGTGCAGTTCTTTGCTTGATTTCAGCCAAGTCCCTCTGATTCAGAAATATTTAATTCTTCTTTGTGACCAGAGAAGGTGCAGCATTTCCATTTAATGGACATAATCTGATAAACAGTTTGATGTGATTTTTTTTTGTGATATCACTGCCTTCATTTAATTTATGCGATTAAGATTACGTTTACACAAGAGATCTTGTCTCTTGAGTGTTCAGGTTCCCACAACATGATCTAATGTGAGACGGATTTCTTCTGTTTTGTAAGCCTGTTTCTTCATCTTCAAGGCCAGAAATGGTTGAGCTTTTTCTTTGATGTAAATGGAGACTCACTTGTTATCACTGTTGATAATGTAGCCCGGTCTTTTGTTTTTTTACAATGCCTGTTGTTTATGTGAATCATTTCATGAAACTCTGTCTTGGTTTCTTTTACTTTGCAGGTATGTGGGTATTTTTAAATACAGAAAACATCTAGTTTAGAGTAGTTCCCATTAAGCTGTGACACAAATGGGGCATGTCCACTCTAAGAGTATGGGAACACCAAACATCAAGTACAGTCAGTCGAATTAGTATCAATGCTACTGGTGTTACCAATAATAACTGAAGCATGACTAAAGGATAGGTTCATACTTTTTCCAAGGCTGTCTTAAAAACAGTATTCACATGCCAATATGGACATTAAAACAGTTTTTGCAAAATGTATTTCGAAACTGATCTGAAGCTAATCACAGTGATATCTTCTGCAGTTTTAGTACCAAATTCCTTCATTCATTTTGTTTTCCCTAGCATTGTTTCCTTGTTCGGAATTGGGACAAAGAAAAACAGAGGCAGTTTTGCACAAAATAGACTGTTCTACTTTAAAACATCACATCATTCAACTAAACCTTGTATTTTTGAAACTTGTCTCCAAACACTTATATGCAATTCATTTTGATTTGTGATTAAGCAGAGCAGTTTGTCTGAGGAAACCTCATCTACAGCTTGAAACTACTGTAAGTTCCACTACTGCATTTGGTTAATTACCAAACCCAAGATCTGGCATTTTGTTCTTGTTGAAAGATGGTCCTGGGCCAGAACTAATTTCACACATGCTGGTCTTAGTAAACATCTTTGTAAAAACTCAGCAGTCGGGCACTTGGTGCAACTCTGGTTATGATGTGGCACCACTGAAGGTTTATTGGCTGATTAACAGATTGATTTTTTTACACTTTCATAAAACTCATCTTGACCTTGTCTAGTCAGTGTTCTCTCAGCTTTCAAAGTCTCAGTGTGACGCTGTGCCAAACACCTGAGTGTGTGCCAATCTGCACAGATACAGTCCTCTTGCTTTAGCCTGTCTCTGCACACAGAAAATGTGTCTGTGCTAACAGACACTTTGAGGACAGATTGTTTTGAGGGGGGGATCTTTGAGAATCTCTTGTTATGGATCTAATTCAGCCCTTCATCTCCTATATCCTGTGCATGTTTACAGTATTTATTACAGTATGCTGTTACATATGAATGTAGCCTCATTTAGCAGGAGAGCTGAGTAGCACTTTGTAAATAAACATATAAGAAATTTTGCTCCCAGTAAAGATAGCCCCTTTTTCCTCTTTGGATTGTCATGGAAATATAACTGATCCATGATCAATGTGAAGTTAAACATGCACACGAACCGTGGGTTTTATTTTTGAAGATGCCGCTGCCATGAAGACTCAGAGGTTTGTTTGAAGGGTCAAAGTAGTGACACCTTTGAACTTTGCACCAGCCAGATGGTGTCTCCCTGTAAAGCTAAGGTCAGGCTCAGAGGTGGAGGGTCTTTTAATGCTGCATTCACGTCATATGAGGAGAATGGTCTCTGGCCAACTAAACAACTTGTGAGCGTTCACTTCATTAAGGTGATTCCTTCAGGTGGTTTGGTTTTCCAGTTCCACCATATTCTTTAGTTAAATTGAAGAGTTTCCCTGGTGCATGCGATTATAATTTAGATGTTAATGAATGTTGTCTACAAGTCAGAAATACGTAATCACCATAGCCCCAGTATGACGTGAACATGGCATAAAGTCACCTCCATTCTGCCTCCATTTCCACTCCACCTACTCCTGTACTGTATGTAGCATGCCTGCTAACTAAACACATTATGCAAAAACAAACAAAAAAAGGGCCCAGCATGGTGTCAGTATGAATGCTAGCTTTCCTGATTTTTGCTATAGCAGTGTACTCGTACAGTTTTTTTTATGGAATTTGCTTGTGCCACCTCTTAGAGTTACCTACAGTGTTTTCTCAACTATGGTTTCACTTTAAAGAGTTTACCTGACTGTTGAATCTCTTGTGCTATTGTTTGTATTTTGCTGTGTTGGATATTTTCACTGCTAACATTGTAATTCTAATAATAATGTGCAGGGTTTTAATTGTGAACACAATTCCACAAATTTATACAGTCATCTTAAATGTAACTGTAAATACAATAACTTCTAAATATACAGTATATACCGTATAAACATAAAACTGTCAGGTTGTCTTACATTAAGAAATGAAACGTTCTGAGGAAGATTCAGCAGAGACGTTTTTCATCTGTAACAGAACGTAAATGTTCATGAAGTTACTGTACTGATGAAAAGATGGATATGTGTTCAGAGTAGTCACTTTTAATATAAACTTCAAACAGCCATTACAAAGTAGGAAACAAAACCAATCTGTAATAACTTTTAATTCATGGATTGTGGTAATGAACGCACAGGCTAAGTAAATTACATTGTACATTGGCTATTGGGAAAACTTAACTCTCAGTCAGTAATAATGAGCAAGCCCCCCCACCCCAATATTCCAGCATGGCAGTATGTAAAAAAATAAATAAATAAAACCACGCTGCTGTACTCTTTGTTGTTTTGTAAGTAGACAATGAAGGTCCTGTATGAACAGGAATAATAAATTAAATAAGGCTGTTGTAATCAAATTACATTGATACACCAGCCCAATATGGGACTAATCTAAGTCCAGTATCAGACTGATATACATGTCGTGTTAAATAGGATCATATAAAAACATTTCCTGAAAATCTTCCTCAGGGCTTCTCATTTCAAATATGCAGTCAAGTGTACAGTACCTGAAGGTACAGAAGCTGTGTTTTGGTTCATTTGACATTTCCAACACTTTAAGTGGCTCCTGACAGAAGAAATTCAATGTGGTATTTTCTTTCACTCCTGTTTAGCATTTTCCTTTTGTAAATGCCCTTTCAACACCTGATTACCTGATCTTTGTATTTTTTATATTTCTATTCTCATTCTCTGGATCTCTTTTGTATTTACATGGTAATCTACTGTTTGTAACGCTCAGTATAACCTGCTTTCTGCCTTATTTTATATTTTTTATTTAGCCAGGTGAGGGACAATCTGTAAGCATGAGCAGACTGATAGCCAACTTCATTATGTCCTTCTCTTATTAATGAATAGTATCTGCTGACACCAGACTCTTTTCGTGCCTGTGCATGCATGCCTTAAATCGACTGCTTTATGAAGCATTCACAATGAGTATGGGTGTACACTATACATTTATCAAAGACACTGTTGATCTTGACTACTGATGTTGAGTATTTGATTATGTTTGAAGGGAATAAATCCCAGTTAAATACGACCTCCTTCTAGTCTGCAGAATCATGAATTGATCTGAGTGTAAATATTTAGGCCTTGATGTGATGTGGAAGTAATTTTTGGAAATAATTGTGAAGATAAATTAGCAGAAATAAACTCAGTTCACTGGTACAGTTACAGGCATCACTATCTTTGATCCAGGGCTCTCATGTGTTACGGTCCTGGATAGAATCCTCAAGAAAAACAAACATTGTTTTTACTCAGAGAGTCATAATATTTTTTACATGAAGCCTGGTGGGAATATGACTCACCGCTGTCTAAGCTGTCGTGTCTATGACTAACCGCTGACTGTCAGTACGAATATCTTTTGGAAACCAGTGACTGCACTCAGTTGGTAAACAAAGAAGAAATTCTGTGCTATCTTTGACTTTTCTCATCATTTTTATTGATTTTAAAGCAGGAGACCTTTCTTGTTCAAAGAAAATGATGTTTTTTGTTACTTTACACATTTAGACCAGCCTCACACCCTTATTTTTTATCTCATTAATGTTGCTAAGAAGATTTCCTGCCTCCCAGTGACCAGTGGTAGAAAGTACATTTACTCTACTTAAGTATTGTATTTCTATACTGTACTTATTTACAACATGTATTTATTTACTTAAACATTGATCTGACAGCAAAATCTTCCAGTTTTTATTGATCATTTTTTTAGATAGAAACTCAAACGGAGCATTACATGGATCTTTATCATCTTAAGCAAATTTTCTCTTTAGACAGCGCTTATATTTTGTATTTTGCAGGTTGTCTTGTTTTTTTGATGTGGCAAATAAAGAGAGAAAGAAGGAGCGAGAGACACAACAAGGGAGTGACCTTCATTTCTCTTTACACCCTATTTCTAGGACGAGAGATGGTTGTCATGGCAACGGTTGGAAAGGGAGCAAGAGGCAGCCAGGGCTGCCGGGATGGGGCAGAGAGAAAAAGAGAGAGGGGAGAGGTCTAATTCCTCACCGTTAATAAAAGATTTCCCTCTCTCTCTGAGCTTCATTTGAAATTTAGATTCCTATAAATTATTGAGAAACTCCACCACCACGAGAGAAGAGACCAAGTGATGGAGGGAGGTGCAGTAGGAGATGTAGGGAAGGAGGGAGGAAAGGAAAGAAGAAAATGCAGAGAGGATGCATAGTGAGATGTAAACGGGGAAAAAAAGAAGCAGGGAGAGCAAAAATGAAATGAAAAATTATACTGTATGTGTGTGGGTGTGAAAATGTCAAGGCTTAATGAGATAAGTGGAGGTGTTTCTGGGTGTTTCTGGGTGTGGGAGGCTGCAGGGAGAAGAAGACAGAGGAGGAACAATTAAGAAAAGAAAGAGAAGAACATAGATGGAGGTTGGAGCAGGGAGGCGGTGTGTCATAATGCAGCTGAGAGTGGGGAGATGGAGCAGCAGGGGAGATGGAGGAGGAGGAGGAAGCGTCTGTGTGTGCAGTGGAGAGAGTAATAACAGAGGAGAGCAAGGAGCTAAATGACTCTGTAAACACTGTTTGATAGAATTAGAGCTGCACTGTGAAGCTGGGCGGGGATGTTTGTGTTCTAAGAATTTCATTGTGCCACATCTACCTTAAAGAGAATTAAATTCTACATATATCTTATTCCTCTGTGCCGTAAAGCTTCATTATTGTCCAGAAACTGTTAAAAACAAGTCAGTGAGTCACACTGTTACACAGGTGGCAGGCTCCTCCATCACCACGAACACACACACACACACACACATACACTCTCCTCCTGCCACAAAGAACATTTCATTGAAACATTTCATGATGCCTCATGTGTGAAATGGCTGATGTGAAACCTTTCAGTTTGCTTTTGATCCCAAGAGTCTGGAGTAGAGGTGAAGTCTGTTCCCCTGTAGATATGTGTTTTCCTTTACCTTAATCTGAACCCAACTTTCACCTCACCCCAAAAAAGCTTATGATGCTTAACCTGACCCAACCTTCCCCTACCCCTAACCTGTTGTCTCTGCCTGCTCCTGAACCCTGGGAATGATGTCGTTTACTATTTCCTATCCATCCATCTGTTATCTATATCACTTATCCTGTAGGGTTGTAGTGGGGGCTGGAGCCAGTCCTACTGACACTGGGCGACAGGCGGGATACGCCCTGGACAGGTCGTCTGTCTATCACACGGCTGACGCACAGAGACAAATGACCACTCACATTCACACCCATGGATAATTTAGAGGCACTACTCAACCTAACCTGCACATCTTTGGAAACAAACTTCACACAGCAAGGCTCCAGGTTCGAACCCGGAACCTTCTCTATCCAGTGACGTGCGGTCCGGGGAGGCAGGGGAGGGGCAGACCCACACCTCACACTGC
>NW_018128011.1:1099472-1109789 GCF_001952655.1 Monopterus albus | reverse complement strand
AACAGTACGCCTGCCTCAAGGCAGAGGGCGCTAGTGAGCCCACAGATTCTTGTGCTACCTACAATCTTCTTCATGCTTGTTTATATTATTTCCTTTGCAATCCGCCTTATCAAAATGGAAGATTACATTTCCAAGCTGAGAAAATTTGCAAATCTGGACTTTCAGTCAAAACATTTTTGACAGTCTGGACATTTTGTCCAGAAGGATCTTCTTTATTGAAAACATTTGTTTTAATATTGGATTCGAATGGTAAAAGGGTTTGTAATACGGTATATACCAGCTGACAAATGGATTTCGTGTACAAGTAAAGGTAAGACCATAAACTTTTATTATTTCTAGTTAGAAATAAGCTCAATTGGAATAAATTTTAACCTCAAATTAAATATGGGTCATGTTTGTGTGAAGAATGCTGATATGAGATATAAAACATAACGCATTGTCTGTTAACAGACAATTTGTATTTGTAAATCTGACTGTAAAAGAGTTAGTGCCTCACCAGCTGTCAACCTCGCCGCACGTCACTGTCTCTATCAACTAATGTACTCGCTAATATTCCAGTGAATCAGTCAGTCACCTGTTTAGTCAGTAAACTGTCAAAGCATAAGAACAAATGCCAGTCATAAATAAAATGGAAAGTAAATGAGAAAATGTTATTTTACAGTTCATTTCAATTTAACAACTTTTTTATTTTAGCATAATCCACTAATATCAAATCTGTTTTCCAGTAAGGTCCAGTTACATGCTGTATATTATAAATCAACATTAAAGCAATACCACTATTTAAACAGATCAGTTCATTTTAGACCCTGAAATAACTTTTAGTTGATAAATGACTCAAACTAATAATATGTTTCAATTTAATTTTCCTATATTCATTCAACACTATGTATGAATGTTTCCATGAATTTTTTAAAATGTATTTATTTCTGACTTTCCATTTACATAATGTGTGTGTGTGCATGTGAGCTGCCCACTGTTACCAGAAATGAGTGTGATGTCTGCCCCTGTTAGAGCTAATGCAGTTCAATGGCAGTTTATTATCTGTCAGTACGAGTGTGGGAGTGGAAACGCTGCGAGGAGGCAAATTGTGCTGTAACCACAACAACAAAACACTGATCAACAACTTTACAGGTTTTCCACAGGAAATCTGTCAGTGAATAAGTGAAATGAGGCCATGGAAAAACACATGGAAATTTAAAATGTTTTGAAGGTTTTAAGACTCAGCATCAGCGTGTGAAGACTAGAGACTGTTAATGGAGGAGGAGGAAGAAGAAGAAGAAGAAGAGGAGGAGGATGAGAAAGAGGTAGGACAAGGAAGATGTGCATGAAGAAGAAAAGGAGAAAGAGGAGCAGGATGATGAGGTAGAGGAGTATGATGATGAGGAACAGCAGGAAGAGTAGAATGAAGAGGAAAGGGAAGCAGAGGTGGAGCAAGATGAGTAGCTGCCAGTAGGTGAGGGTTGAGAGGTGCAGAATGAAGACAAGCTGGACCAGGAGGTGAAGAAAGAAGGAAAAGGAAGATGACAATGAGAAGGATGAATAGAAGACAGAGCAGAGTGAGAAAAGGAAGATGACAAAGACAAGCAGGAGGAGGAGCAGGATAAAGAAGATGAAGGGCAAGGAGGAGGAGGAGGAGGCATAGAGGATGAAGGAAGGAAGATGAGTATAGAGGAAGAAAACGCAAAGGGGCAGGGTTTACAGGCGAGGTCACAGGGTCAGACTGCAGTTTGTTTACCAGCTGTATTTGGATGAGCGGTAGTAGGCTAATAAAGCTGGACTATATGCTATTCCAGACTTTGGCAGTTAACCGGTTAAAGTAGACTAGGCCAGTTATGATATGTCCAGAGATTCAGAGATCTAATAACCCAGAACTTGCCTGGGGATCATCATGTTTTTAGGTTTTGTTTAGTATCAGAGACATCCATGGGTAAATGTCAAATATAGGCTAAAAATGAGTCAAGTAGGAGACGGTGTAAATCACTGAATCCATGGTAACATTGTTTCTGTGTTTTTGTAGTGTGTGTATATGTATGTGTAGGCCTGTATACCTATGCACAAAAGGTGGATAAAAAAGCTCCTGAGTGGAAGTTGAAAACTGGGCGGGTTCTTACTTTTCTGTCAGTCAAATCTGGCAACACTGGCTACAGGTGTGTCAGAAGTAAAGCCCACATAGTGATAAGATGGCCATCATGAAATGATTCGTTATTTCTGTGACCACAGTTACAGGCTAGTCCTGGATGTGAGTTAGTTATAATTTCCAGAAAGTAAATGCTTGTCTTTGTCAGCACAGACTCAAGCTGGGTGAACAATTTGTGATGCTAACAGTGATTAGCTCTATGTGTGACCTCAGCTGTCTGTATGTTATAGTTCCAATTTGGATTGTTTCAGCCTCCGGCATGTGACCTCTCCATACCTCACACACTTGCCCCAGATGGTGTTTCATCAGCTGGTGAGTACTAGTGAACATTACATGTGCATTTTACAGGTTTTTGGTAGCTTGCCCTTAATGGATGAAGCTGTTTAGGCCTCTGTCAGCTGAAAGCCGACCTATTTTTTTTTTTTGAAGGACAACTGTTTGGTTGTATCTACACAGTGTTTGTGTGCCTGGCACTTTTAATTTGATTGGCAAGATATTACTGGTCACATTTAAGACCAGTGTGACCATGTGAAAGGAAAGGTAGTGGTGAAGCTGCTGCTGCTCCCCTCAGCTTTATGGAGTTTTACACTCATTTCTGGCTCATTGTTTAGTTGTGTGAGACACAACCTTACTGCTCTGTTTCACTGTCACCACTCTCATAACGTTTTACCTGTGGCAACTGTATTCAGAAAGATACTCGACAATCCACTGTACACTGTCTGCTCAGCAGCAAACAGCAGACAGACCTAGTCTGTGTAGCTGGTGAAGACAGTGGAGCCAGACGGATGTATTTCTCTCAGGGATTGGTGGAGACCACAAATAGAGCTAAAAACTTGAGTGCACTGCAATTACTGGGTGTGGAACTAGGTAACTGTACTAATAAGTTCATCATATCTGCTTAAAAATGGCAGTATGTCAGTATTTTCACAGTTTCTACTGAAAACAAGTGGACCATAAAAACATAGTTAACGCAGTTTTAAAGAAATAATCAGTAAGAACTCCAGAGGAAATTTCGATTCAGATTGATAACATTAACGTTGTTTTGGAGCTGCTTCTGCACAGCTTTGTTTTTTTTCTTGGAATCATTGTTTTGCTGGACAAGAAACTCCCTAGTTTGCAGTTGTCTTTCATGATGCAGCAGGATTTCCAGGCTAATGTGTTGTTCTTGTTGAACGTGTTAAACTTCACAAGCCTTCAGGGCCACAGGTACAGTCAGGCTGTGTGGTGGGGTGCTCTGTTTCTGATGATGAGGGATATGCATTTTATTTTATACCAATCATAGGGTTTAGTATGTAATCTCCACAAAGCTGTGTTCAGTAAAATCAGTTTGTTTCAGTCTCCTGCTGGCCATGTTCTGGCCTCACTATTCACATCTATGAACATTTTCTTACTGTATACAGCACCATATCTACTTAGGTTCAGCAACTGATTACCTTCAAACAAATCCCTTTGTCTCTATAACATCTTTATATGTCCTGTTTTGTCTGACCAACTGACTTTTTTGCTTTAAAAAATTAACTGAACAATTTATTATTGGTTATCAGCATAGTTAGTTGCCTGTTAATTTTCTGTCAGTTGACTGATTAGCCATTTCAGTTCAGTTGTAGAGTGAGCTAATGTGTACTAATTCACAGCTTCTAAACTCAAGGCTAGGCCTGTTTTTAGTCTGATTCCAATTGATCACTTCAGTCCCTGTAGCTTTCTGTGCTACTGGTGGAGCTTTATTCACTCTGGTTGTTGGACAAGTCCTGAATACCCACAGCAGCATGAAGGTCAGACCTCAGCAGGCGTCTATGGGAGACTGGGGGCCAGCCTATAGAAGATGATAAAGAGAAAATATGAGAGGAGACAGCTGGGGAGAATTACATTCAACCTCGAAGGATTTCATTAGCTGCCCCCTGATTGAATTATCTAATTGATGAATTGAATTAAAGAGGACCCACCTCTTCTGCCTGATCCGCATCTGGCTGATGTCCCTGGTGATACCAGTCCAGTCCTACAGCCACATCAGGCCAACAGGGAAAGTAGCTGATGCATATTCGGAGCATTATTTGTGTTTTGTAACCTGACATGTAGCCCATTCCTCCTGACAGAACTCATGTACCGAGTCAGGTTTGAAAGGCTGATTGATCAAATCCACTTTTTCAGTTCAGCCTACAAATTTTCTGTTGTATTAAGGTCAGAGCTCTGTGATACCCACTCCAGCATTTTTGCTTTGCTGGCCTTAAGCCGTTTTTGCTACCATTTTGGAGCCATGGTTCAGATCATTATCCTATTGAAAGATCCAGCATTAGCATCCTGGCTGATGTCTTCAGATTGTTTCAGAATATCTATAGAATTCTGCTTCATCATGATGCCGTTGATTTTAGGAAGTGCACCAGTCCTTCTTGGCAGCAAAACAACCCAAACAACATGATGCTTTTAAGACACTTCCAGCTGTTTAAAAAGACTGAATTTGATGTACTGTATGTAAACTTTTGAGTCATTAGAATTCTGATATTGTGAATTAAGTGAAACGAATCGTCTCTGATCAGCTGTGAGGAATTATTTCTGTTTTGGACAAACTAGACATTCTAATTGATTTGTAAAAAGATGTATGGTAACAAGACTTCTCCAGAGTGGCAATTTATTTTAGTTTTAATGTCTAAAGCACAAGTGTATGTAAACGTCAGACCTCAGGCCCTTGAACCAAAATCACAGCACACTTTGACGCATCGGTAAACTTTGGCTCACCAGCTAAGAGAATGGATATAACCTTGTATCATGGTTTACATTCCTATTGTGCAGGTACAGTAGTTAGTTCCAAACATCTTACAGAAATTGCCACAGTTCTTCAGTGAATTTAGTCTCTCATTGTCTCCTGTCTGTTCATGTAATCCCAGACTGACTTCATGATACTGAGATAAGGGCTTTGTTGGGGCCAGACCATCTTTTGCAGTACTCTCTGTTCTTCTTGTCTCTGAACATGGTTTCTTTATGAGCCTGGCGGTGTATTTTGGGCTTGGTGTTGTAAAGCAGAATAAATTCAGGACTGATCTGATGTTTCTCTGACAGTTTTGTGTGATAGATGGGAATTTAAACATCTAAAGTTCCTTCAGCTTTTGTACAATGCTGTGTTATCAGTGGGGCCCAACTGTGTTTGGTAGGCTACTTCATTAAGCCCACAGCTGGAGAACAGCAGCTGCTGGCAGGTTGATTTGGGACCATTACTGTCCACATCCAGCTACTTAAGCCTGACTTATGCTTCTGTGTTGAATTTACATTGTAGGCTATGCAAATGGCCTACACCATTTGTGAGTATTTATACTTGTGCGCTGGCATCTGCTTTGCCTTTCAGTTACGCTGCCAAAACACTAGCTGGCAGTGGGGTTTCTATGCCATTGTGCTGTTTAAAAATAAAAACATTTTTTAATGTGCCTCAAACTGCCTTTATATAAAACAAGAAACAAGCCTGTCTGATGTTCTCATGTTCCTCTGCTCTGAGCAGTATAGGCAAATGTTGCTGCTGCCATAACCCAGAAATGGATGCATTATTAAATGGTGCATGCTTTATGACACACAGCTTAGGTTTTGTTGATGTGTTGATAAACTTGTCATTTGTTTCATTGGTGGAAACTGCTCTAACCTACCCAAATCAGTTTTGGCCTAATTGTTAGACACAGAAAATACACAATAAAAGAATGATGTGAAGAAATTCCTAGCTTTACAGACTCACTGTTAACACTGTTATATTCTTTTTTTTTGTATAATGTGTGTGTGCGTGTGTAGAAGTGAATCATTTATTGCTTGCAAACCAATGATGGTAAGATGATGTCATGGGGTAGGACTGGATAAGTCTGACTTCTTCCTACTCCATTCAAGCATGTACTAGGTATAAGCACATTGATATTGGATTATGTGTAAAATTATGTGTGTTGACATATCAACTGTCTTTACATGCTGGAAAGAATAAATCAAATCAAATCAAACTGTGCCTAGTTGTATCTGTCAAGCTGGATCATCCAGTAACTGCTAGCTACAGTGTGTGTAAGCAAATGCATAGTGGTATCTCCCTGTCACTGTGTTCAGGGCAGGTCATGACTGAAATATGCAGTTTCTTCTCCAGAGGAACCGGTCTGTGTGGACACAGCTGGGCAGTGGTCCGGCTGCTCTGCAGTCAGATATCACCAGAGCTCATTAGGAGACTGTGGTTGCTCCTGCTTTTAGTGCTCTGTTTCCATGTGTTTATATGGAAAGACAGTTAAGATCTGATAGATATTTATTTTGGTGCCATCTGGTGCTCGTATTAAAAATGACACTGTGGTAGACAGTGAACATGTTGGACTCTTTATGGACAATGAACCAGTCACAACTGAGTTAAGTTAGGACTCACTGACAAGAGCAATATTTCTCTAGTTATCTGTAGGCTTTAGGCAACTTCAGGTCTACTACCTGAAGTGTTTTTGCCTAAAGCCAGTTGAGTGACAGAGTTTCACTTACTGATACAGTCTCTGTTAAGACTGCAAGTATGTGAAAGCTTATCTGAAAATATCTGACGCATGCCTAACTGTACTGCCAGTAGCTGCACTGATGTGCGGTGCAGTAGAAATTGTGGATTATGCATAGCTTTCAATCCCAAATGTCAGGTCTGGGACAGGACAGGTGAAGGTTGACAAAGACAAACAGTAGCAACACTTTAATGTCTTCAGTTTTTTTTTTTTAATGTAGCAACAGACAGTTTTAAGGCAAACACAGCAGACTGTCCCATCTTTTAGCAACACAAATAGTTGTTTTCTCATGGATGCAGTATAAAGACGTTCTCAGCTGTCAGATTACAGGACTAAAACTTAAGTTTATAGATATAATTCTTCTTCTTCTTTGCTGGTTTTCTGTCAAAGCTGACCTCTGGATTTCAGAAAGTGCAATTAAACAACCACAGAGTGCAAGTCATTAAAGTTTATCACAGTGTTGATGAAAGGATCCCCCGCCCAATACTACAGTAAAAGTCTCATTCATGTTGTCACGATGTTTGTGATTAGGCAGCTGGAGAACAGGAGATGAGCAACTGTGTTAAAAGGTATCTGGGTCTCCTAAAAGTCAAAGTGCCAAGAGGCCTGAAAACTGAAGAGGTGAACTACAACTCCCAAGGTGCAATTCAATGACAAACATCCAATCACAAGAGCTTCATATTCAGTTTAAAGCTAAAAATGATGCTGTTGAGAATGCGCATAATATAATTTGCAGCTTAAAACAGTTAATTTTTGGATTTTGGCTCAGTTCTGATTCATATATAAACTATGGTGCCACGTCCTGCTCGCAAATTTAGTGTAGCGCTACCACTCTGATCCCGATGACTGGCTTTTCCTCCATAGCAACAGCAAGCCGAGGCTCATGGGAACTGTGGTATTTAGAGTTGTACCGAACTATTAGGAAAAAACCCAGATTTCTCAGGGAAAAAAAAAAAAAAGGTTGAAATGGTTCAAACTGGAGCTCAAAACAAATCTTTACATTTGGGATTATTCTGCGTTATAATGACACTGAGGGTGTTTGAAAAGAAAATGCAAGATTGAGAAAAATGCATCTAGGCCCAGCAGCTCTCCATACTTCAGAGCCCTTAGTTCTCAAGTGTGAGAAGCTGCTGTTTGTCCCATTTCGGTTTCTTCAGTGTCCTTCAAGACAAAAACAGAGGAGACTTTAATCTCACTATCAGTTTGTTCTGACCATCAGTCATTTCAACTTGGAAAACAAAAGAACCTGGTTTCTCAGAAACAGTTTGGTGGGGCAGGTGTTCTGAAAGACTACAGTACCCCCGAGTATCAGCTGCTCTTCCTGTGTAGAAGAAACCTGAACAGTTTAATCACCGCAACTGGGAATAAAACTTGTTGCCATGGTTTCTGAATTCATCCCAAATCGAAGCAGAATCAGAAAGTGACCTGACACACTTCTGAATGTTTTAGTAGCTTTAATGACAGAATTCAAAGCTCTGTGATTTGATGATTCCAGCTGAAATGCACCCTGGGAGTTGTAGTTGACTTTGCTCCCTCTGCTTTATGTCAGCAGCCTTCTTGTAACTTTTGACTTTTGAAAATCAAAGAATCAGATTTTCTAACGCAGGTGTTCAGTGTTTGTTCTGATGATTCAACAAAGAAAATTTATGTCCACCTGAGACCTAAACATCATTTTGATGCAAGTAAGGGTCAGTAAGATTGAATATTTTTATTTATTTTTTTTAAATACAGCAAGATAATTTCAGCTGTATTGCTCCTTTATTTTAATTTATTTACTTATTGGAGGAGTTATGGCTATTTTTAAGCATGTGAAGTGAAGCTTATGTTATGTTTTCCTTCTTCTCTCTTGCCTGTGCCTGGATCCTTATCTTTTCTTGTTTTGTCTCCTTATATCTGTTTCTTCTATTCTCTATGATTTTTTTCTTCAACCAAACTCATTGTTCCCCTAGAGCAAGGGATTCCTTTTATGGTTAAAAGGGCACAGTGCAGCAGAGATGTGAAGTTCGGCAACTGTAGTGGCTGATGATTACACACCATAGAGCAAATCTTCCCTACATAAAGCTGACAACTTTTGATATCAAAAAGCAGCCAGTTTTGATAAGCTTCATATGCAGGTACAATATACAGTAGTGTCCACAGGTTGAAGTTAACATCGAGTTGTTACTCTGGTACATGAATGATTCTGTGATCTGTGATGCCCTCTTTAATCTTGTTCACCATACAGGCTCCACCTCAGCGTGTACAGGAAGTGTGGAGTGTAGCGAATATGTATGAGAGCTCGCACAAGCAGCAGCTCATAGGGGCAACACTAGCTGTATGTCTTAACCATACCCTAGTTGGGTTGTGCACACATTGCTGTTAAAAATCAAAGAATCAGATTTTCTAACGCAGGTGTTCAGTGTTTGTTCTGATGATTCAACAAAGAAAATTTATGTCCACCTGAGACCTAAACATCATTTTGATGCAAGTAAGGGTCAGTAAGATTGAATATTTTTTTTTTAATACAGCAAGATAATTTCAACTGTATTGCTCCATCATGTAGACAGTCACTCGCATCAAATTCTAGTGTAATGGAAGTTGTCCAGCATATGGCTTAATCATCATTGCCTTTAGCATCTGAGAGGATGAATTATAATGTTACTGGAAGATCTGACAACTTGTAAAGCTGTTAGCCCAAAGAAACCAACCCCTCTTTATAGACATTCAGCTTTTTTGTTTGTTTCTAAGTAAAATCTGGTGGAACCGCCAGTTGTCAGCTTTTGCCGTGAAAATAGTGTATTGTAAAGATATGCCACACTGCTTTGTTAAAGAGACAAATATAGAGTTTTAAACCCTCCACAATGATCTAGGAGGAAACTTTGGAGGGACTGCAAGAAACACCTGAAGCGTATCATTTAAGCTGCACCAACAGGAAAAACTAAAGTGTCTGTGTCCTTACAAAAGAATGAACATCTAAGACACTTCCCCCCTCTGCTCCCCTTCTTCCACTTCCTCACTGGCCCTGACCCTGTCCTTGCAGTGACCCCAGCAGGCCATTGGCTGTGGTGAAGAGGTTGATGGGTGACGATCCGTCTGTGATGAGGGTGGACTTCAACCCCAGAGCCTGGAGCAGCTTCACCTGGAGGACAAGACACACTGTAAGTTTCAGATTGTAACAAGCATTTCAAATTTGGGGTGCTGCATTTAGAAACATCATAACTGAGAAGTTGGCAAGAGGCATGGATAAAATCACGGCTGATAGCAAAACAGCTCTGAACTGAGATCCTGTATTTATCCAAATGAACCTGTGAGCTGATGTCAATCTTCTGTTTTCTATTGTAGCAAATTGAATTAGGGTCATTTTAACTGATTAATCATTTAGTCTATAAAATTAAAAAAATGGCCATCAGAGTCAAAGGTTAATCACCGTTGGACAATGCTGGAGCTTTGTGGCACAGATGAGTAAGCTAAACCAGGATCCACCTTTAGACATTATGGTGAGAATCATTTTTGTTTTTAGAAAAAACAACCTTTTCCCCCCCAAGTTTAACATTTTTGAAACTAAAACATCACTAGGCAGACATGGTGGTTTTAAATAAAGTTGGTCTGGTGTTTTCCTCAGCAACAGTCATGGTGCAGTACCTGCAGCTCAGGCCCAGCTCTGGCGATCTCCCTCAGCGTGTCACTGCCCAGACTCTCCACCAGCTGACTGAA
>NW_018128011.1:1079771-1099452 GCF_001952655.1 Monopterus albus | reverse complement strand
CTGCTTCTCCACCTCCAGGCGGTCCATGTCCTTCTTATAGATCAGCTCCTGCTCACGGGCCTTTGCCAGACGCTGCAACTCTGCCTCCTGTACACGCACACAAATGCACATTTGTTTAGACATCTATCATTTTACCTCTGTGACATTACTGTTGGCCTCGAGGTGCTGTTTGGACACCAAACCACATCCTACAGCCAATAGAAGTCTTTTGTGGACTGATGCGCCCCTTTATTGAAACTTAACTGGATGATACAGATGAAGGATCAAAGAAAAGGAAGTCTCATGTCTCTGTAAACTTGTTTCCATGATTCCTCTCTCGCTGAATTTTTTTTTCTAGCATATTACATGGGTGGGACTAAGACGAGGAAAAGATACAAATGCTGGAAACTTGGATTTATGAAAGACTCGGGCTGTACCCACTGAGATGCTATTGAAAACTAGCGAGTGGCTCTTTGACCTCAATACTTTGTTAAACTATAGATGGTGATAGACAGGCCAGTGTCAGTTTGATACAAGTCTATCTGAATGGATTTAATTTCATTTGCCGGAGCGAATACGTGTGCTACACACAGCACTACATACAAGTAAGATTTTAACTTTAAGTTAATGTGTCTGTCAATGTTGATGTTGTTGTGGCCCACCACAAATATATCAGTATATAGGAAAACAGTGATGTATGACCTTTTAACTGAACATAAAAAAAGTGGTGGGGGTATCCTTGTTAATTTCACACTCGCACTCCAACATCCCGGCTGCTGGTCTTGTTCTGTTATGTATTGATATTGCAAGACAGCTTCCTCCTTGAGGAGAAATACTGTCACGCTTTAATATCACGATCTCATCACACCCCTACTGTGTACTGTAGCTTACTAGTCATGTAATATTTGGAATTACTTGTGGGTTGGACATTGTATTGAGAAGAGAAATAGGATGCCAGAACGTACCGCCTCGATCCTCTGAGCTTCAGCTTTCAGTTTGGCCTCATTGACGGCTGCTTCTCCCTGAATACGAGCCGCTTCCGCCCGAGACTGAGCTTCAGCCTTTGCAGCTCCTGTGCTCTCCACCGCAGCACTGAAACACACAGAGGCTAGGTCAGAGAGCTGCAAGAATAACTTAACACAAAATCCACTTTTAAGTTATTAAATTGGACATAGTGTTTTGTATAATCAGCTGACCATGGTCCCAGTCTATAAGATCTATTATCAGGCATGCCTTTTTTTTTTTTTTTTAAGAAAATTTACTTCTAGGTCAAAAGACACAAACCCCTCCCACCTTCCTGTGATGCCAGTGACCCCGTGTTTACCTGAGTGCCTCCAACTCCAGTAGCTCCTTCCTGGCTCTCTCAGCCTGGGCCTGGTCAGTGATCCTCTGCCTCTCCAGCTTTCCCCGAGCCTCCTGCTCCAGTCGCTCTGCCTCGTGCCTGCACACATGAAGCTGAAGTTACAATGTGTTCAGGAACAAAATGTTTAAAAAGGTAATTGGTTATCTTAAAGCAGTAGTTGAACTAATATCGGTCAGATCTGTGGTTAAGTGCACAGCTGGAGTCAGGATGTGGTTAATTTAGCATGAAGACTGGAAGCAGGGGGAAACTCCTAGCCTTGTTCTGTCTGAAGTTCAAAAATACACCCTTATGGTTTTAAATCAACACATCTTGCTGTTCTGTACTGCAGGGTAAAGGATAAGGCTGGTATTTTCAGCACTCCCCCTACAAAGACAAACCAAGGATGAATTGTCTCTACTCCCTACATCTTCATCTGCGCCATAGACCTCTGTTGTTGTTCAGAAATGATTAAAAACATAAGTGAAACATACCACTGCACTGGGCAGCATAGTTCCTGATTACAAAACATAAGACCTGAATACTTCCAAACGAGGACTTTTTACAGTGTCTGAAGTAGCAAGGCTCAGTTGCACATGCACAAGATCTCTGCGAAAATGTGAGGAGCTAGTAGACTATAAACAAGAGCTCGCACATGCAGAGTTGAGTCTGGGTACTTCAGATGCTGTAAAAACATTTTTAATAAATATTCAGGTCTGGTGTTTCGTAAACTTTGACAAGAAACAGGAAGTAGGCCATGGATGTGGTGTGTTACAATGCAGGTGCTCATTAAAACTTGATTTTCAGGCAAGTTCTGCAGCGTTCCAAACCCTGCATTCTCATTATTTACCAGAAAAAGATTTCATAATTATAATATAGTAAATCATAATTATGAGAAGATACTCTTTTTCCTTGGTGAATGCAATCTGCTGCTGTAATTAACTACCTGTAGAAGTATCTACTTTACTACTAATGTGTTTTGTTTCAGACCGTGCAGTAGCCTCCTGGGAGTTGGTGGTGATTTCGATAGCGAGCTGGACGCTTTTCTGCAAGGCGTCTCGTGTCCTCTGGTCGACGGGCTCCACAGACTGGATGTCCACACTGCTGATCACCAAGTTGTTCTGGGGGAAGTGCAGAGTGGGACGAACCGCCAACTTCTCATTGAAGCCAAACACGGCTGAACAGATGATGCGGTTCGAGTTCTGCAGAAACAAATGAACATTTTACATATTTAAATTCTTTGTTTTATGCCTTAATAAAATTTGAAGAAAGGTCTGAATTTAAAGTGTTTACTTTAAATGGTTGCAAGTAAAATAAAATAAAATTCAAAATCACATTGTTCAAAATCCCCAGAGCCAGCAGTGATGACTTTAAATGTCTGGTACTGGTCATCCAAGAGGCCAAAACTGGGGGCCATTCATTTTCCCATTATGTGACAAAAAAAAGTTAAACTTTAAATAGAATGATTTACAAAACTGTTTTGAGTAAGTTTAAGTATCAAGTACATGCAAAACCACCAGTATTTCAGAATATAAGGAGAGCAACTAAAGCTAAAAGGAAGCGTTTAATTTCAGATGTTACTGAAACCTCAGGGTCGCCTGCACCAGCAGACTGCTTTCAAAAGAAGGTAAACTATTCTGCTCCTTTCTGTTTAGAAAACTGAAAGATAGTGACAGGAAGACAGTGAAATACAAACCTTGTGGAAATCATCAAACTGCACAGAGGCAACGGCTCCTCTGACCCGGGAGGCGATGGCTTTACAGGAGTCTCCGACAAAGTCAGGAACTGAAAACAGAGCTGCTGCATCAGCAGTGTCTGGTGGAGTCTTGACTTCAAAGTGCCTGACGGAAAAGAAACAAGGGACAAAGAGGAATCCACGTCAGTGGTGTTAAATTTAATGAGATCAGAAAACGTATTGAGACGTAAGAAAGCAGACTGTCCGTTTGGACAAAGGGGTCTGTACATGTTTGTAAACTGAAATTTTACCTCCTCTACATTTGAAACACTAATTTAATACTTCCCCTGCACGCAAACTTGCTGTGAAAAGCCCCACTACATGTACTCTCATTGCAGGTAGAGTGCCATATCAGACTTCACTAAAAAACATGCCCGTTCCAGCTATATAACTCAAGGCTTTTGCTGAATTTGATTTAAGTCAAACAATGATTTAAAAGCTTTGACTAACATTTTTGCCACGTCATCAGCTGGCTGCAGGATGCCGGAGGGGTAACCAGCAAAATAATTTCTAAAGCTGATTCCTAAGTAAGTGTGTGTCTTATTTAGTCTCTATAAAATGTTCTTTGGGATAGTTCCTGCAGTAAAGGTCCCATTCATTTTTCTCAAGAGGGCAATCCCAGTTCCCTTATTTGATTGTTCCTCACTCAACCCAGAAGTTGTTTTGGTGCAAAAGGGTGTGCCAAAGTGCTTATTCTGGTTCTCAGGTGCAAGGACACACAAGACCATCCTCTGCAGAAGTCTTTTATGAACTGACACACCCCTTTAGTAGGAATCTGTGACTGGATGCTTCAGATGAAGGATCGGAGGAAAGCACGTCTCGTGTCTAAAAACGTTTCCTCGATTCTTCTCTCATCGTATTTTCTTCTTGTAGCTTTTCCTACCATCTTACATGGACAGGAATAAAAACAAGTAAGATGCAAGTGAGGGAAATAATTAAGCAGTGGTTCCCAAACTGGGGGGCAAACTCCTTAGGTGGGACACTGTTATGTCGGGGGGAGCTTAGAGTACATCTTCCTTTCTGTAATGTTTCAGCAGTTAAATAAATTCTGTAATATATATTTTACTGTCTGACCACCTTATCTTTTATAGTTATGACAGCCAGCTCTTCTCTGGTCTGTTGCTATGTGGCTTGTAGTTACCAGTTGTAGGAGAGCTGCAGCTGCAGTCGGGCATGGTCAGCCGTCTCGATGGTGATGATGTCGGTACAGAAGTCGGGTCCCAGCAGGAGGCAGATGGCCTTGATGACATTGGCCCTCTTAGGTTTGTCTCCAGACAGAGACAGCACAGTGAACTGCTCATCAGGTCCCAGCATCACCATCTCTGGTCCAAACACCACCCTACAGACAAGAGCGCAACACCACTGCATCAGCTAGTTGATTTAACCTCCACATCCCACCACCAGGACACGAAGCCTGAGACCCACCTGGCTTTCTTCTCTCTGTAGTCATAGACCTGGACAGCAGCATTGTGGGGGACCCTGTAGGAGACAACCCGGGTCTTATCCCTCGGCCCGCTCTGGGCAGTCGATGTCCGGTCTGAGCGGTTGGCTAGTGGGTCAATAGGAGAAGCCAGAAGGGCCTCGACATTTGGAGGAAGCTCCTTCTGCCACAGCTCCTCATCCTGAGTCAGCATGTAGGTGTGACCAATCACCGCGCGCACCTGAGAAGCAAGAAGACACACTGATGTTAGAACTAATGCTATAGTAACATGGAGTTCTGTCTGTTTTTAAAGTTTGTGTTCTGAAATACATGAAGCTAAACTCAGTTTAATGCTTAAGGGAAATTATTTTGAGGCTCCAACACTGAGTCTAACAAAACTATGTGCTGACACCACATCCTTGTAACCAACACCTTTCCAGTTTTGATGTCCCTGACATAGATGCCCTCATTTTCATCCAGCGGGATGGCCTCTCGTCTAAGCACCACGTCCACGGTAGCAGGGGGGACGTACTCAATGGGACCCCGCAGCATCCAACGGTCTCCGGGGCGACGGAGCATGCCGTCCTTCCGAGAGCGCTTGGTCCTCTCCTCCTCCTCGTCGCCCTCTTCCTCGTACTCCTGCTGGCAGAGAGAACGGGGACAAGAAAGGAGGATGACGGAGACAAGGGTTAACATGGTGATGCACTGGAGTGGTGGAGGACGGGAAGGAAGAGGAGGAGGGGAGACTGGAAAGAAGCACTGAGTAAAATGAAAAGGATGGAGGAAGAGGTAAAGGTTTGATGGTGTAATATTGAAGGGATAGGGATATAAGGGGATGGTGGGTTTTAATTCAAAGGAAAGAAAAAGAAGAAGAGAGTATGGGTATAATGGGTTAGCAAAGTTAGAGAGGGAGGATGTGCAGTGAAGGACTCAACAACCTCACTTCTTAAACACCTGATAGCAGCATACAGCTAAAGACTGAAGAGGATTTAGAGCTGATCCAGGACTGACACACTGACGGACATTAACCGTGAGTAGAGGCAAATCATTGTCGGTTTTAGTCTCTGTATGTGGACTGTTGAAAATACTCATACAGAAAATGACCAGTTTCAGGTGTTAACCTTAGTTTCCAGCTAAACTTTGATGATAAAAGCAGAAAGCCTTTTGTTGTAAATCAGGTAGTCCAAGTTTTGAAGGAGGGTGCTTGTAACAATAAGGTGCAAAAGTCAGGAGGCTCCAGTTGTTATTACAACATGTCAGCTACATATTTAATCAGCTGCCACTCTGACCTCGCCCTTATCCTGGTATTCTCTCAGGAATCCTTCTCGCCAACACCCACACCAATCATTGCTGCCGGGTGCGGCTCTGGCTGAAAAAGGCTTTAAACTTTTAACCACCGAGGGCAGAGACACACCTCTGACTTTTCACTTCATACCAGCCATTAAAGCTCTACATTAAGTTGCAGGTTGTCTTCCACAGTGACACACCTGTGTCTAAAGATGCAGTTTGCATAAGGCCAAGCTTTAACAAACATTACAAGCAGAATACAAATGGGCCATTTCTGAATAGGCACCAAGTCATGCCAGCTGCTCCCTTCACTTCACTCTCTTCCATGCTGATAACCCTGTCACACAGAGAGCCAAGAGAAACACTTCACACTTTAAAAAGAGACCAGGCCAGGAAGAAGCATAAAATAAATCGGGTATAAAATGCAGTTTATAGCTGGACAAAGGAAATGTTCTGTTTTGCCATAGCACCTAATGACTATTTTGATTAATTCACAGCCTTGCATGAAGCACTAACTTGAATTGAAAAGTGCTCGATAAACAATTTTTTTATTTTTCTTATCATTACAAAAGGTGGTGGCTTTTAATGTGAAGCAGTCAGAAAAAAAATCTGTGTATTTAACAGGGAGGTTAGTGCTGCCAGTGATCATTCATCAACAATACCTCTACAAAGGTCTATAACTAAGACTCTGTTGCTCTCCTCACCTCGTCTATGTCGTTGAAAGCCTCCACAGCTCTCAGCACCAGACCCTCCTCTTCTGACAGCACATACACGTCCTGAATGCCGTTTTCAAGATGCTCACCCGGCTGCAGGAAAAACGAGCGCTCACCCTGTCAGAGACGAAGAAAAAATCCAAAAGAAAATTAGGAGTTATCAGGTCTCTCGGAAAGGTGGATACAGTATAGCGCATTTAATAAGGCCAACAGTTCACAAGATCAGTAGATTAGTAACTAAAATACAGTAAAATTCAGGGCTTTTAGTTGGGGGAAAATGGCTTATGCACTGAAAAAAACTCCACTGCTAGGTAAACATATATTGTATCCAGGTTCTGGAGAGCCTATGTTTGGAAAACTCACATTTAAGATCACACCAGCTCAATAAATCAACATGAAAATGTTGGCAATGATGTGGTAGACAGTATACTTCATGTAGGCGCATAACATCAAAAAGCCTCTCGTTTTGGATGTGCAATTTGTATACATGCTAGAACAGGACTGACAACTTGGGGCGGGTGTGGCTTAGGAGATAGAGTGGTTCGTCTCCTAACCGGAGGATTAACGGTTCGATTCCCGGCTTGTCCAGTCAACATGTCAAGTGTCCTTGAGCAAGACACTGAATCCCCAGTGTGTGTGAGCATCTGTGAGTGCGAATGGGTGAATGGCCAAATTGTGTGAAAGTGCTTTGAGTGTGCTGTAAAGAAAAGGGCTATACAAGTACAAGACAATTTACAATTTGAAACTTGTAATTAAATGTAAACATCACCTGGACTCCGGGTTTGCTAACACCTGATTCCAGGTGACGTTTAGTGACATCAGAAGCCTTGTGGTTCCATTACTTTTTCCACCATCACTTTGTATGTTTAACGGGTGTGTTCAATAAAGACATAAAAGATCATGACTGTGTTTTATCAGCTTATAAATATTGTGATTGTTGATATCTGTGACTTTGCTGAAGATCAGATCACATTTCATGACCACTTTATGCAGAAAATCAGGAAACTGAAAAACGTGCAATTACTTTTTCTTGAGACTATATAAAGGGAAAAGTGAAACTACTGTATGTGGATTGGCATATACATGAAAGAAGAAGAAAAAAGGTTCTTCTTACCTTCACCACCCTCTTCTGGCCCAGCTGAGGTTTCCCGTCAGTCCCGACCGGGTCCAGGATCACACAGTATTGCCTGCTACTCAGAGTGGTCACATCCACCACCCCCACCACCTCCTCCGATACAGAGGGGATGTGAGCGTCCCTGTCGGCAATAGTGACCAGCCACTCCTCACCTGTATGACGTTGCCGCCCGCCGGCATCTTTAAATGGCCGCAGAGCACGAACGTGAAGCGCTTTCTGAAAAGAGACCAGAAGTGAAGAATTTATTATGTGCACGAGTTTGAGCACCAAAACCTGATTTAATCAGTTCCTGCACCTATGCTGTCACTGTTATCAAACACTGGGAACCAGATTTTAAGAGAACGACAAAGCAGCGTTCAGTCACCTTGTCATTCAGGATGAAGGCGTTCACGATGTCAACCACCTCTTCATGGGCTCCTGGAAGGTACGCTCCCACCTTACTGACCAGCCACTCCTCACCTGAATGGTAAAGGCACAGGTTCTGAGTGTTTTAGCACAATGTGGTCATGGCTGAAATGAAATTACTTATTTGACTAAATCGGGGTTTTTAATTCACGAGGACCATCTTACAGCCATTACTGAAATCAAAACACTTTAACATTTGTTAAAACCATTTAATGTAAAAGGAAATGTTAGAATTATTCTGTCAAAGACTGCAATGAACATAAATTATACTTTTGGTTTGGTTTTTTTAAGTCATCAGGTGTTATTTGGTTATTCATTTAAATTTTAATGTTAGTCTGCTCAAGAAATGTTTGCTTTAAAAACAAAAACATTTCTGGCTTCCTTCCTTAGTCTTTAAACATTCTAATAGATTTGATTAAAACAAAAAAAAAACAAACAAAAACATCTCCAGTTTGTATTTCATAAACAGCTGACCAAGGAATTTTACAAGGAGTTTTTTATTAAAAATAAATAAATAAATAAGGAAGGAACAATGTTTGTACTTGTTCTTTGCCAAGGAGGATGCATTCATGTACAGTACTCGCAAGCAGAGAGCTTTAATGCAAATGTGTAAAGCCTGCACATTTTACTTTGCAAATCGTTTTATGAGGAAGGAAAGCCATTCAAAAAAGCCTTAGAGACACCAAATGTCTGTGTGTAGTCTCGTGCTACTCAGGTTATGGGGACACTGTTTATAGAGTCACACTGAGGGAACTCCCCTTCCTCCTTGGACAAAAAGCAAGTTTCTATATTGTCAGTCATTGAATTTTATTGTGCGTGGTTAACGTAATGTTCTGGTTTGGTAAGTAGTAGGCTGTAAAACCTGCGTACACACTCACGCTGTGGGGACCAGATGCTGGTCACCACCATGAAAATCATTACATTTTGAGTGATTTGGTTTAAGGTTTAGGTTGAAGCAAGTAGTGGTTATGATTAAGGTTAGGGTAAGTCTCCAGGAAGTGAATGTAAGTCAGTGGGGTGCATCTTATGTCTCTTACAAGATTGCTCCTACGGACATAGGACATTCCAAGCCTCTGAGGACTGAGGAGGCTGCTGGAGGAGTCATGAGTGAGGACACACAAGATAAAAATTCACAAAGTTTTTTGTGAACCGATAAGCCCCTTTTATCAGAAATCAGTTGGTGATTGGATGCTTCAGAAGAGGAATCTGAGGAAAGGACGTCTTATGCCATTAATAACGCGTTTCCTCGAGTCCCTTCCACCTCACTTTCCTCGCATCTTACATGGGTGGGACTAAGACAAGGAAGAGACGCAAGTGAGGGAAACGATGGTGCTATCAAGAGACACGGGATGTACCCAGTAAAATCCTCACAAGGAATGGAAACAAACGTGCATGCACATGTGTGTTACAACACCTGTGACTCTGTGGACTCCTCCTCTGTCTTCTCCCTCCTTGCGAGCTCTCAGTCTGATGGCCTGGTTCTCTCTGATCACTGTGGCCTTAATAGTTTCCAACACCACCACCTCCTTCCTTGGGATGTAGGTCCCTGCAACAAAGACATTACCCAAGTATCAATTGCACCATAATTGACAACTTGAAAACATGTTTAATTATTGGCTCTCAGTGCAAGTCCTGATTATCTAATTGCTGCTTCACCTTTATCAGCAAAAAAAAATAAAAAACCTCAGCTAAATATTATGTCCTGTTTTAGTATTTCTATTTAAGGACAGTATTTGGTGTTGTATAAAACCATACCTGGTCCTTCAAACAGCCACTCATCTCCAGCCACTCTCTTCTCTCCTTCCTCCTCCTCGAAGTCGAGCAGAGCCTGCAGACGCAGGGCCGTGTCTGGATACACAATCTGCAGTGGAGTCACATCCTGGAGACAAACACAGGAAGTCATATATGTTGCAAATAACAAAAGAAGAAAATACTATTCTGGCATTCGATTTTAAAAATGTTACATCTCATGTTAAAAATACAGATAAGCAAACAAGTGGTTCATTTGATCTATGTGGGAAAATTCTACATTCAAATATGTAAAACAGACACATCCCAGTTTGTTCTCCTCTAAACTTTAACATTTCCCCCTCTCCGTTTCTTACAGACCTTCTCAACCTCCTCTCCGGGGTACAGGGGGAACGGGTCCTGGGTCAGACGAATCTCCAGGTCAGCGTGGCGAAGCTTCGCCTGACCTGACTGGTCAAAGAGGACCTGGCCATTATCATCTCGGACCACAGGGTTGAGCACCACACAGTAGTGGCGTGGTGGCACCATGATCATACGAACTGGCGCAAAGAGCACTCTGGGAAAGACAACAAGACAAAGTGATGTTACATCACGATTTCCTGCTTTTCATTGTGTTACACCACTGAACAACTCTGACTCTGACAAAATATAAAATAAACAGTGAATGGAAAAAAATGCAACCGGCTGAACAATAATGACAATGACAGGAGGTCACTGCTGCTTTATGATTAATTCAAAACTTCTCCTTACTGCTAGGATAAAATTTCTTGTAAAAAAAATTAAAAGCTCAGTTTTGACTAAAATAGATGTAATCTTATCTGCAAGGACAAAACCAGCAAGTTAGCTTTCCAAATGCCCTGTCCAGCTTGTCTCTGTGCACTTAAATCATTCTACAGGGACATGTACAGGGACCACTGTTGTTCTGCATATACTGTGCAGTACAATACAGGTGGCTAATGTAAGTGTAGCATGTACAGTGCAGGAAAGCCCGCTTTACACACTTTAACATTAAATCTATAACACAGTAAACAAATAAAATTACAAGAAGCCAGACTTCTGGTCCCAGAGATTTTGTATTCTCATGCTAAGGAAGTTAAAATACTGTCCTGTACAAGGTCCTCTTTAAAGAACATGAGGAACTGTTTGACTCAAAATAAGGTGGAAAATTTTATTGCTGTTACTTTTAGCAAATTACTTATCTGAATTAGTTGTCATCTGTAATGTCTGTGACAAGAAAAGGGAAATCCTGTACTTTGAATTAAGATGTATTCAAATCACAATGTTTATTTTCCATGTACAAGGCTATGAAAGTGAACACAGTAAATAAATCAATATTCTTTGCCTACAGTGATGTCTTCTAAAACCACCTGTCAACCTTGTACATGGGAATTAAAAAAAACAAAAAAAAAACAAAAGGGGTGTGAGCAAAACACGGCTGTTTGGCTGTTAAAGGAAATCGTAGAGTCCTACTTGGACAGAGGCTTTTTAAACAGCAAGATGTGACTTTAGTCTCAGGGATTTCAGAGAGGTTGATCACACTGATCCGATTCAGTTCACACTGTGACATAATCACAAATGAAGCAACAGGTTTCAACAGTACATTTCCCATCACATGAAGAATGACCGTTTCCCCTTTTAAACAAACGGAGGTAATCAGCAGGTCTACAGTTTAATCTGCACATTGTGCTCCTGTGGGCCGATGTGGATCACAATCACTCACAAGACTCAAAGTCAAAAGTCCTGTTTGTGTCCATTAGAGTCTGATGTTCATTACATCCTCAATTTATATCACTGTATATCTACAAAAAAACTACTTAATGGTAACTCTAGGGCTTCTCTTAATGATTATTTGAATTGATTAAGCTGCCTATATTCTTCATGAATGACTAATCATTTTGCCTATATAAGTAACAAAATGTTCCTCTTTTAATTTATGAGTCTTCATCACATTGTTTTGACCAGTCAACATCTAAAGATATTTCACTGACTAAGATATAACAAAAAAAAACTTGTAGCGAATCACCTTTGAGAAGCTGGAACCAGCAAATGTTTGGCTTTTTGAATGAAAAATGACTCAAACATCTCAGCGACTCTAGTTAACCCTAATAAAAGTCACCTTTAAGTTTTAAAATAACAAAAATAAAAATATTAATATTGAACTAATCCTGGCCCTAAACTGTTACATCTTGCTCATCTTGATGCCAGCTGAGACCTGGTACTCTTCCTCTGGATGTTGAGATTGGCGGATTGAATAAAACACGACCGACCATCGACAAATATCTAATTGTATATAGAAGGATGATTCAACAGTCAGTTTAGCAGCCCTAGTTAAATGAACTGCTTGTAACAGCCTCTTCCGCAGCTTCTGTGTCCACTGAGAATGTCACCGTTGTAGTGATACACCACTCACCTCTGAGTAGCTAGGACAATATGTAGCAAGGGACTGGCCTGACCAATTATTTGATTAATGGAAGAGTCACAACAAATACATGTCTGGGGAAAAAAAAAAAAAAAAAATATGAAGGCATCCTACAACACCAAAATGTCAGCAGGGACTCTGATCAGACTGCAGTTTGTAATTTTAATGGATCTCCAGACCTTTCATTATCCTGGCGGATGTAGGTGAGTGGTCCGATCTCCACTCGGGCAATGTTTGTGTTCTGGTCCAGGACATGGATGTAGTGATGGGGTGGGATCCGGATGATTGACTCGCCCATTGGCATCCCAACCTCCTGCCTGTGGCTTCCTCCAGACTTGGACATGATCTAAACTTAATGCTGCAGAGAGGAGTGGGACTGTCAGGAACATTACAAACCTCATATTTGTGACCTTTTTTAAACTAACATAAAACTATAAGGAAAACAAGTTAAAAAAAAAGTTTCATTTGAGTGCAAAGTGGGAGTTCTGCAAAACGTAAGACAGTCACATGGTACAGTGTTCTACTACTGAAATGATCTCTGTGGTACTTCTATATAACTGGTGAAATGAAAAAATAAAACACACAAATAACAAATAAGTTATGCTACAGGCCTAGCTTTGTTAAGTTTCCATTATTTACTCCTTTTTGGATTGGTTTATTAATGCAATGACAATCTGAAGGAACGTAGCTCAAAGTTTAACTTGGCTCAGAGATACCTACAGAAGTATTAAAAAGCAGATAAAAGAGCAACTAAGCAAACAAGAAACTTCTTTGTTTAGCTTCAGTCAGGTGAACACTGTATGTTGAACTCAAGATTTATGAGTTGACTAACAAGACAAATGTTGAAATGTTGGGAACTTGCTGTGTACTCCGATCTTAGACATGACAAATGCTACCTACTGAACCTCAGGTATGCACACAGACACACCTACTACACAAAGAAGTTGCACATATTGCAATGCCTGTGTACAAAAAGACGAATGTACCTTTTTCTGTCGTAACTGAATGATCGTTTGATAGGACTTGTTCAGTTTAAGTCTGTATGTCAGGCTACTATGTGACCATCTGTAAAATTAAAATGACAACATGACTGAGGAGAACATCATTTACTAGCCTAATGTTTCAGCTATCAGTTACTGGTGTGACTGGTACATTTTATGGTTCTGTATTAAGCTTGGCTTAAATGTAGTGACTGCCATTTTTATATTTTCATATACATAAAAATTTTGCCAAAACACATTAAGTGTTAGCTACTGCACTAATAAAAATCAGGCAACATTGGTTTTTTTTATGATGTTTATTAAGTTACACAAGATTCACAGAGCTGAGATGAGAATACGGCTGCTAAAGACATATTAATGATTACCATGTTTTTTTTTTAAGTAGGAAATATTATAAATTTAATGTAATTTTGTTCCTGACTTCAGTATACCTACAGAATAAGGATTATTTTCTCAGCTCCTCCACTTCAGAGGGCTGTAATCAACACTTCTGCACAACAGCTCTCTAACTTGCTAGTCTTACTATGAGATTGTGTTATCAACTGCGTTACAGATTAAAGGTCTGAGTGATGGATAAGATAACATCAGTGCAAACCTCATTCAAACAACCAGACTATGGTACAGTTTGTAAATGTTTGCTTCTTTCTGGCAAGATCCAAGTGCCTGGATGTCACAAAACCTTTATACAGCCCAACCAGGACAAATAGGTTCAAAGACTCAGAGAAAGAGACTAAATGCTGTACAACAGGCCAGAAACGTTTGCATCTTTGAATAGACATTGATGTTTCAAATGTTTCATAAGAAACAAAAAAGTACTAGGTATCTACGCTTGCATGTTGCTACTTTGTGCTGCTGCAACTTCATGCTTTTATAATATTTAGCTTTATTCTGAAAATCTTGCACCATTCAAATGAATGGGGAAATTCTACACTCAGCATACTTTCAGCTATTTGGGGTATCAAAATGTTCAGCTCTCCAAGTACATTCATGCTGCTCTTCAGAATTTTTCTAAATCTCATACCTTTGAAATATTTATCTTTATTTTGAAAGTTTTCCCTGATTCAAATGAATGGAGAAATTCTACTTCAGCATACCTTCACCTATTTCGGGTATCAAAATGTTCAGCTTTTCAAGGACATTCATGCTTCTATTAACAATTTTTCAAAAATTCTACTTCAGCATACTTTCAGGTAGATATGCCTTTCAGGTGTCAAAATGTTCAGCATTTTCAGGGCGATCCTTCAGCACATTGCATCCACATGCATTTTCAACAGGAAATGCATTTCTCTAGTTTGCATTTAATGTGTTAATCTATTTTATATTCCAGTGTTTCATCTATGCGTGCATTTTTATGTTTTATCCTATTGTATGTACTGTGTCAAGCACTTCGAATCGCCTTTGTGTATGAAACTGTGTCATATAAATAAACTTACCTGCAATTTAAGGCTTCTATGAGGTGTGTCACTAAATCTGCTTTTATCATCTGATAAATATTGCAAACGTGCACCAATACATTTTATTTGCTGTGTTTTATCTGTTAAGTGCTCTCGCCTTCTATTCTGTTTTAATCTATTTTATCCTTTTATTTTACATTTATTACATTTCAGGCGTTTCCTCTTAGCCTGATAATAAGGCAACATGCGATCAGTCGCCTACAAAGCACTGACCAGTACAAAAGTGCGCTATATAAATAATCTGATTCACCCAGCCATATTTCAAACATGTGACTTTAAAAATTGGATGCGTTGGAAAAATGTGTCAGATTCATGAAGTAACGTTAGGTTATAAAAGACAAGGGACGTCCCTTATGGCTCTTCTTCCTCTTGAGCACCATAAAGTATCTCGTTAGGTCTAAAGTACCATCAGCTCCGCCCTACTCTGTAATTCGTCTGCCTGGACCGGTTTCTCCCCCCGCTGGCCTCGTTGGCCTGCCACTAAGATGAATCTCTTCCAGCAATGAACCTCACCTTCTCAGAGTCACTGCTTTTCAAATTATGTACGGTGGTTATTCTAATCTACAGTATCAGCCAAGTTAAATTCACGCAGTTGCATGAGAAAACTTCCCGGTGAATTAAAGTGACGCCCAAGTTGTTCTCCCTCTGGAGACCAAACCTTTCCTCGTTTGGCTGCGTGTCCACTAGAACACTATAAAGCCCCTTAAGGGTTTATAGGAGGCTGCGTTGAGTACGGCGTGCATTAATAAACCAAAGTTCCAGATTAATCTCAATTCATTTTTTTAATCGTTCAACTCCTCCGACTGACTGGCTAGTTTACTGCAGTGAGAACAGCAGTTCAAGTTAAACTATTAAAACAAAAAGCTAAAGAGTGTAACATATAAATGCCGATTTGAAGTCTGTAACGGATTAATTCAGAAAACATCTTTAGTTTTATTTTATCAGGCAAGACTTTCTGCAAATAAGTGAGTAAGTCTTAATCTTTAAGTTCTTGTACCGTCGATGCGAGAAAGTAGTTCCAGGGCTCTTACCTCGACCCAGCGGCAGTGAGTTGGGGATAAGCAGCTCTCTCAGACGGACTCTGACTCACTGACAATGCTTACCGAAGGTAAAACAAAGATAAACTTTACTTAGGAACCAGAGCAAACAAAGACAGCTGCGCAATGGTTGTGGGCGTGGCTGCTTTTGTTATCCCGGAAATTGGATAACCTGTCACGTGGCTTACCGACTTTGGTGCAGAGGTGCGTCAGGTTGCGTCACCACGTACAGTTCAGTTTACAGACGGACTGTGTCAGAACCGGTGGGACACAGACATGTAAAAGGCTCCCGGTCCCTACAAAACTGTAAACACTCCCATATAACAACCACAGGTCATGCAGCCACGTAGTTTTTGATTGTTTTGTGTTCCTTTATGCTTTCTTTCTTTAACAACATTTTGTGTCTCATCGAAGATATTTTGCATCTCTTTGTGCCGGTTTTGCATTGTTTTGCATGTGTGTTGATTTTTTAGCTGTAGTTTTGTGTCTCTTCCCAATCGTTTTACAATGGTTTGTAGTTTGTCTGTTTGCTTTGTATTTATTGGATATCTCTTTGTGGCCCCTCCGTTTAAATATATTTGTAGTAATTTGGTGTATCTTTGTTATTGTTTTGGATAATTTTGCATCTTCTCATTGCAGATATTTTACATCTCTCTGTGGTTGTTTTGCACGTTTGTGGTTTAAGTATCTCATTTTTAGTAGTGTATCAGGAGTCCATTAGGGATGAGACAGACCCCATGCCACTTCCTCAAAGATTCCAGTAACCTCAGGGGCATTGCTAGACATACATTTCTACTGGGGCACAGGCCCGAGCAAAGTACACAGCAGGAAATGTGAGTACACCACAGAACATTTGGCCATAATCTAACAATTAATCTAACACATACTGAAGATGAATACGATAGCTTTTTCCAAAAAAAAGATTAGTCTTAGTGGATGTGTTTCTAGTTTGTTAGCTGGTCACTTTCTATTGGTAAAAGAAACAAGAAGCTTATAAAGGGAAACAACGTGAGCTGTCCTTGGTGCTGAAGAGAAGAATCCTGAACTTCTGACTGAGGAATCTAAAACACTGACCTCAGTGTCTAACCCTGTTCATCTTCCACCAATAACAAATGGTCTGCAGAAACATGCTCCAGCTTCACATTTGTAGTTATTGCTGCACATTTATTTCAGTTAAGTGAAAAAATATTTGAAAAATGTATAATAGAAATTGTTTTTCTATAAAGAGCTATTACAAAAACACACAAGTAGGGTAACATTATAGATATTTAATGGTTAAACAAATGATACAGCAGAAGGCAATGAAAACAACAGTAATTATCAAAACGACATACAGTGTGCACACTCACATGGAGACACACACACGATCCACCTCCATTATGATGCAGATTGACCCATTGCACATACATACTTTTAGTGTAGAGCTGAGACTGTTTCGGGGCAAATTAAGATGCTTTAAAATTATTACTATTTAAAAAGCATCCTGAGTTTTAGTTTTATTGTGGTTCATAAATTTTTTTAATGAAATAACTGTTTATTAAATATGAATTTGGAAAAGTCATTCAAGGGCAAGCTTAATACTTTAGTTTTATCAAATGTTTATCCTTGTACCACGCCACAGTGACTGCATATACTCTTAGATTTCTTTTTTATATCTTCCATACTGTGAGCAGGAGAAGCCAGAGGAGCGGTGTGTTCCTGAGACTCAGAGGAAAAGTCCAACACAGAACATCTCATTCACACAAGGTCGCATGGCCACAGGACAAAACCAACACACCAGGGTTAACCAGGGTCTTCTTCGCCAACTAAACATGTTCAAACACTTATGGCATGCTAAATATGGAAACTTTATCCATACACTGCAGGCTGGACACAAACATAACATTTCATAAACAAACAATAACAAGGCAGCTAACAGCTCATCAGTCTGTTTTTTTTTTGTTTCTGAAAATATCTGAAGAGAATCTGTACAAAGTCCTTTGGTTGGGTTTCTGCTCCTGTATATACCTCTAGTGTACAATATACATATTTAGATGACTAATTTAAATACTAATTTTCCTAAATTGAATATCAAAAAATAGTATGTATGAATATTACTGTCACGTCACACTATCTGCCCTTGTACATACAAAGACGGAATCCACATGTGAAACGAACTGAACATGCATCTCTTCTCTTTGCACGTGGCATTATTACTGAACACGTTTAGAAGGTTCATAAATACACAAATATCTGTAGAAAAGGTCAGTTTCTAAGAAGACGGACATACTGGCAACAGGCGAGTGGAAGACTAACTACACATGGGTTAGGATCACTTGGAATAAAACGGATTTTTAAATATTACACAGGTAAAATTTGAAATGATCGGACATGGTTAAGACAGAGCTGAAGTGAAACTGGATCATCTGGATTTTGTTCCAGCAGTAAGAACATCTGTAATAACACAACTCATTAAACATGCAGCCTTTAAACACAACGTTACAGTATGGTGTGTGGTTCACTGTGTATGCCTATATACTATAAGTGTGGTAAATATTTAATATACCGTAGCTATACAGTATTTTCATCCTGGTTGTCGTGCAAGTTTATTACTAGAAAATACCCACTTGATATGGGCAACTCCGACTGCTGAAGGCTTCATTGTAAATAAGGGATCACTTCACAGCCAGTACGGACATAAGGAAAAATAACATATGGCATGTAAGTGCTGTATTCTAACTGTAAGGAGCAGCAGTGGCACGCTGTGAGACTGAACAGCTTGTTTACAGCTAAAATGTTGGTGGGATGCAATTAAAAGGGAACAAAAAGGCTTTAACTTTACTGCAAAGTGGCTGCGGTTCCGCTGGTCTAACAAGACCACATTCTTATTTGATAACTTTGCAACATTAAGCGTAATATTGACTGTCTCTGTGATAGTGTTCCTCTCTCAGAATATTATAAAGCTGTGTGTAGAGTTTTGGCGTCTGATGAACCTTCAAACTCATGAATCAACCCGCATGTTTCTCACATTATGGAGAATAAAGTCCGGGAACTTCTACCCAAAGACAGAATGAGCTACTGGAACAGAGGCCGGACAGGAAGTGATGTCAGGACTTGTCAAAAAGATAAAACAATATTAGTTTTTAACTATAACAATAATAATAACACCCACTGCTGTGGGCTGATAATATACCACTGGTCCAACTTCTGTCTCTGTTTGATTCATATTTGATACAATATAAAATGTAAAAACTGTCTGTGCTGGACTGACTCGAGGAAATTCGACGGCCACATTCAACTCCTTTGTGAGTAAAGGACTCAGTTTAGGAAACATACTGGAGAATAAGTGCTGGTGTTCAGGCTGAGAAATCTCCTCTGTCTCCACCGTGGAAATTCAGAGTCAGGGGGTAAAACGCTGGTGGGGAAATCCCTCTATCATCTCTCCTTTCCCCCCTTTTTCTCTTACTGTGGTTCACTTCCTGAGGTTCAACGGCAAATTTCTTTTTTTCATTTTAGGGATTTTAGAAAACTCCTCAGTCCAACATGGCGTCCAGCTGGTCAGCCAGGTCGTCAAACATGTTGCCGATGTCATCCAGAATGGTCCCTGCAGATCTCACTGTGCTTGCTCCACTGGTATGAAAAGATGACACAGCAGATATTAATACAACAGCAACAGGAGAGGATGAAATCTCGCTAGAGACGGAACAAAACAAATAACATCCTGAGCTCTTTGAGCTGTCATCCAACTATTACACACACATCATTTAGGATAATACTGAAAGGCTGGTTTTTGTTTATTAAACCTTTACATCCACCATGAGGGTGACACTACAGGAAAGCTCATATAATAACTAAACCGAAAAGAGAACAAGTCTGTGTTTTAGACTTATGTGCAAGTCCTCATGTTCCTCTGAGGAACATGGATACTAACAAGTTAGTAAATCTGCTCATCTGAGTCCTGACTGCTCCCTTACCAATCTGATTTGTCCTCCAGGTTCAGCTTTCTTTCCACAGCCATCAGAGCTGCTT
>NW_018128011.1:1074224-1079730 GCF_001952655.1 Monopterus albus | reverse complement strand
TCTCTGCTGACCCCCCCCACTTCCACTGTACGACTCGGGGATGAGGCCCGGGCCCACCACAGACACCTGAGGCCTCATCGCTGTCAGTGAGGAGCTCTGAGAGGCCGAGGCTGAGGGGGCCGCCGTGGGCACCGTGGGCCTGTGAACTGGCGAGGACGAACAGGACTGAGTGGAAAAGGCCACACTTTGAACCACATTTATGGTCACAGCTGGAGAGGAAAGTCCTGCTGTTAAGAAGAGAAAAGCAGGAAATATACCAACAAGCCAAGTCAATATGAAGAGTTTGTGTGGAATGAGCCATACGTTACAATCCTGGCTGATTAAGTGTACACTGTAAAGATACACTGTCTACAGTATGCTGTATGTATGTGTAAGCTGTGAGTGTCTTACCTTGTGCAGCTAGCAGACCCTGGCGGAGAGGTTTTGGAGCAACAGCAGGAGGTTTCGGTGAGAGTGCGGGTTTGTTGGGGGCCCCTGTAGCTGGACTGCCTGGCGTCTCCAGACCAGCCTCACTGATCCTCAGACTGACATCCTCCTGGCTCTGGCACTGAGGCCTGCTGCTGTCGGACTCTGATCCAGGCACTCCCTCTCTGCTGGGGGAACTTGCTCCCTGTTCCTTGTCTTTGGGTTTGTGACGGCGCTTGACTGTGTCCGACTCCTTCAGATTAAACTCGGGCACCTCCAGATTCTTGGCTGCTGATCTCTCTGGAGGCTCCAGCACAGCCTCAGCCCTGGGAGGCCCTGGAGCTTTGGGCCTCTGTTTAATGGTCAGGTTGCCCTCCTCTGCAAAGGGGATGCACTCACTGGAGCTGTTCTGAGGGGATGAAGAACCCTCCAGTCCACGACCTTTTGATTCTTCCTCCTCAGAGTCAGACTTCACCCCTCGGTCCGGCTCGGTGCGGCTGCTGCTCTGGGTGGGGATACACTCACTCTGCACTCTCCTCCTCACTGCTGCAGTCTCTCTGGGATCCTGTCCTGCAGAAATGAGAGAAGTTGGAGGCGGCCCCCTTTTTTTTTTCCTGGGGGGATCTTCCCCACTGTGCTGCCTTCCAGAGAGGCTGTAATGCTCCTGACATTCCCTGGACTGTCAGTCACCACACTGCAAACAGAGGACATCGTGCTGCTGCTGCTCAGCTCCCCACTGGTGGTGCTGCTCACAGAGCTCAGCCTCTTTGGCGGTGGGGGAGGGGGACCTTTTTTCCGAGAGCGCACCGCAAACGACTGACTGCGTCCCACGTTGCTGCTCTTGTCTGGACTTGACTGTAGTCGAGCCAGCTGGCTGCGGCCCGGCTTGCGGGCTAAGGTGGCATAGGACGGTAGGTTTCCTGAAGGAAGTGCAGGCTCCTCGTCATCCTCCTCTGGCTCTCCATCTGACAGAGCATAGCGAGTCACGCCCTGAGTGCGCTTCCTGGTCTGCATCACAGTGTGGTTCTCAGACCCGGGAGATGAGCTCAGGTTTGTGGAGCCAGATTGACTATGCAGGTAGCTGAAACCCTTCAGTGCTGGGGAGCTGTGTGGGGATGGCCCATGAGACCCAGACAGTTTGGGCTTGACTGGAATGGCCGGGTACTTAAACACAGTGGCTGTACCCAGAGGCACCTGCTTGTGCGGCAGCTGCTGCTGCAAAGGCCTCTGGTCCCAGCCCTCTGGGAGGTTCCTCACCTTTGCAGGGCTGCTGTTCAGGTTCTCCTGCGACCAGCTGTGGGGGGTGATGGAGGCTGTGGGAGGCTCCTGGGAGCGGCCTGAGCCTCCTGACCGAGTGTCAATGCTCTCCTGGCTATGGGACATCCCCACTACTTTCTTTATGGCCAAACTGTCCTCAGGGCCTCCGTAGTGGCTACACAGGGCTGTCTGCAGCTCGGCACTCAGCTCGCTGTCCTGGAAGGTCAGCATCTTTGGCGTGTGAGGTGAAGAGCATTCACCTCCAGCATCTGGCGGCTCGATGGTGACCAGGTGGAGGGCTCCGGGGCCTTTGTGCTGCAGCGTGCCTTGACCTAATTCAGCCTGAAGGATGGCCCTCTGGATGTCACACAGCTTCTTGACCGCCAACATCAGTTTTTTCTGGTGTCCTGCAGACAAAATCAACCATCACACCAAAGTAAAACAGCACTTGTACAAAGAGTCATATTGATGTTCACATGCTAGAATCTGATCACATAATGCTTCTTCACCCAGCTTGGTGATGCCGATCTCCTGCAGATCCTCCCATGTCAGGTCTTTGACAATGCTGATGGAGTCATAGCCATTCTCAGAGAGTTTTTTGAGGTACTGTGGGAGGCCGATGGCACTAAGCCACTCGCCCAGATCAGACTGCAGGAGAGAAAAGATTCCGATCAACTGGCATCGCAGTGTTTGAAAGCTGGTGTATGCTGCAGCAAACAGATGGGGGTCTTACTGGGATGTACTCTGGCAGCCACTCTGGGATGTTCAGGTTGCTGATCTCAATGGAGATTTTCTTGCGGTGGCCTGGTTTGGTCACTCCAATGGCGGTCAGATCCTTTGGACACAACAAGACAAGAGACGGCACGTCACCAAATTACCTGTACACACAGCTACTGGCAAATCACAGCTCACTACTCTCGCTTTAAATGGTATTAAACAGTGGCTCTGGTTCATAGTCAGGACTAAACCCGCCTATGAATCTCTGCTGTCCAGCCGACGCATATTCTGTTAAAGACTACCAAAAATTCAAACAGGTGGCAGCTGTGACCAAGAAATAACCACTTTCAGCTGCAATTAGGCAGGTCAAATCCATTTTCATGTGTTTTTTTTTTACATTCAGAGAAAAACCTGAGAAAATCCTCATGCGTTTGTTCACCTCAGGAGTCATCCTACTGATTGTCGGTACATCGTAGCCAGCGTTGATGAAGTTCCCAGTGTACTGCTCCAGCTGGAACTCGCTCAGCCACTGACAGATGGCCTCTGCATCCTGAGACAAGTACAAACACACTGATGCTATTGTTGTTCAGCCTGTGCCTCTCATGTAAAAGTCAGATGCTAAACAGAGTCAGTGACAGAAAATCATACAGCAGCCGCAAACTTGTTTTATTCAACTTCTCCTTTGGTCCATCACGCAAGCAATTCTTTGTCACACCAGAGGGAATTATTTATAGTTTGTTTATAGTGGTGACATTAAAGGTGAATCCCAATTCCCTTATTTTATCATTTCTTGATCCTCTCTCTCGTCATGATGAAGGGCATTCCAAAGCTCTTATTTCTGCTCTGAGCAGCAAGGAGGATGACTAGAGGAGCTACAACAGAGGAAACACAGGTGCATCCTTTGCAGAAGTCTGTTACGGTTTGACACACCTCTTTATTGGAAATCAGTTTGTGATTGTTTGCCTCACATTAAGGATCAGAGGAAAAGACGTCTCATGTCAGTTAAAACGTGTTTCCTCAGTTTATCTCTCCTCGCATGTTACGTGGGCGGGACTAAGACTAAATGGCAAGACACAAGTCAGGAAAACATGAATGCGATTAAAGGAATTTGGATTCACCTTAATTTTTTGAGGACTATGGACATTTTTTAAATAAAATCATGGTAAATCTTACTCATAGACCTGCCAAGCATCTCAAGATTTAGAAGCAAAACCCCAGTTTAGAAAAAAAAACAAAAAAAACCACACAACCTAATGACAGAATGACAGATTGAGTGGTAACACATTCTTGTGTACATCTTCACCTTCCCCTCCAGCAGCTGCTGAGGATGAACAAACTGCTGAGAGAAACTCTGCTCTGCAGGTCTGTGCACCGTCACTGTCTGCCGCCGAGGAGCCCCACCTGCAGCGACATCACACCAGAGCTCAGCAGCACTGAACTCAGAAACCTCTTAGATCTCACATCACATTATTGAGATATGAATACGACAAAGTTACTTATTCCCTTATGCTGTAATTCCCTTTTGCTTCTATACTTTCTTAAGTTTCTGATTGTATGGTCCTTGAAGATGTAATGCAGGACAGTATGTATGTATTATTTATCACATTAACCATAAAATATATCTTTGTGTGTGTCTGGGAGTCTAATAGACAAAAATGTCAAAATGCATGGTTATTTAAGAAAGGTAAAAAACAAAGTTACCTGCAGGATCAGGCTGTTTGCCAAAGTCTGAGTGTCCAGAATCAACAGCAGGGGGTGCTGGCTACACACACACACACACACACTCATAACAAACTGAGTCATTCAGCTGTATTTTACTGAAGAGAAGGCAACAGGTATAAAGTCATCATGTAAAATAAGATGTCAGCAGCACATGACGGCTCAAATAAGTTATTTTACATTCAAATTAGGATTTTAACTATAATTTAACCAGATAAATAAAAAGAAACCAAACTTGCACATCTGTCGCATCAGGGCTGGGAGATCCAGTCTGAAGAGACCAGATGTGACCGTGACTATGTCAGCACAATGGATCAGCAAGTGTAGCAGTGTGATTGCATTTGCAAACCTTGCTGGCATTGTCATGGTGACCGCTGTGGTGCTGGAGTCCATTGGGTGCGTTGTTGCTTTCGGTGCTCTGTCCACTCCCGGCGCTGCGGGTGCTGCCTACGCTGCCGGTGCTCCCCACGCTGTTTCTGTCGCCAGCTGCAAACAAAACAACTAAAATTAATTCATTATGTCCAGGTGGGAGGAGGAGATGGAAAGGAGTTTATATCAGCAGAGAGGATCAGTATCAGGCTGTAGGAAGCAGGGAATGGCAGTTTGATATGCTCTTTGTCAAATCACTGCAGGCTGAGAGAATGGGATCAACAAGCCTGCAAGGGCTGGGGAGCAACCATAGGTGGGTGACGGGCAGGGTGCAGGTTTCTGGTATAAAAGTTGTGCTGTGGCAGAGCAAAGGAGCACAGCTACAGGCACGAGTCATGTAGCCAGCAGCATCAGGCTTTAAGGAAGGCAGAGGTGGGTCATGGTTTGTACTCACCAGGTATTTAATTTTTCTAAAGGGCAGAGTTTGTTGTTCTGGCAGCCTGAAATGTAGCTGTGAAAGTCTGTGGTTTCCTCACTTCTCTGTCACACACGGACATCCACAGAAATGAATTGTGTTGCAATTACTTCTACTTCCAAGTGACCAGAATGCTTTACTGAGTTGCACCAAAATATCCTGACAAATGCTTCGTAAATATACTTTTTTTTTCATTTCCAGAAAGCAAACTAACTTGATTAGTCAAATAATCATCACATATACCAAGTTCAAGAAAATCTTAAAAAAAGCTGCCTATAAATACAAATCAAAAGTATTTACTGTAGGTAGAGCAGCAAAACTGTCATCGTCACGTTACACCTGGAAAATCACAAAAAAGGATAAGAAAGGGGATGACTGACTTATAAGTTCAGAGTGAAGCAGACGATAAAGTGAGGAGCGTTTGGATCCAACACACCAAGAGGACTGTCCTCTGCAAGTCGCCTGTAGTTTTGAATAATAATGAAATATTTTCAATAATTTAATAATAATTATTGTTTATAAGGTGCTCTTCAGTGTGCTTAAAGATGCTTTACAATAGGGAAA
>NW_018128011.1:1066846-1074200 GCF_001952655.1 Monopterus albus | reverse complement strand
AAGAGCAAACTAAAATTATTCCTTTGTGATTTTTATGCCTCTGCCAAACAGTCATATTTACGGGAATCGGACAGTCGTAAGGTCACTGTGACCTTGACCTTTGACCACTACAATCTAATCAGTTCATCCTTGAGTCCACGTGGACATTTGATGAAATTCCCTCAAGGTGTTTCAGAGACATCGCATTCACGAGAATCGGCCGTATGGACGGACGCACCACCTGAAAACATAATGTACCTAAGATGTGAGTTCATATAAACATTATGAGCCAGTATGAAGTGACATGAGACATTGCTGCTGTCAGATTTTGTGAACGGTTTGATGTTTATTGGTCTTGGTGTGTGGGATTCTGATTGCAGAGCATTAAGCGGGACAGCGATGCAGCTTCAGAACAGCCTTGGGGGGGGAAGCCGTCATTTAAGGGGCTCTTACCATTACATGAGTCCCTAAGAACCCAGATGTCCTCAAAGGGACATCCGGACCGAGACAGGCGGCTTGAAGACGGACCTATCACACACAAAGATTCTGATGGACTTTGTTTTGTCGGGATAGAATATGCTTCTGCTAGGCTTCTGTCTGAGGAGGAATCACCTGGAGGAGACTCAAATGAAGACAAAGATTTTGTCTTTGTGCAGTTTAGTGCTGACACTTACATTTACTACCATAATCTGACTGGCTACTATATGTATGTCAGGTTTAAAAACACACCTGTACAGGTAAGTGTATAGGATTTTACCCACTGATAGAAACGCTGCAATATGACATAGTGTAACATACATCATCAGGCAGTGCCACGCTTGAATTATACTTTATAAAGTCTGAGCTTTGATGTCAGCACAGAGTGATCCTCTGTTCCTCTGGCTTCCATAACTCATCCAGCATTTCTTTGCTCTGTCTTTCTGAAAATGTCAAATGTATTTTTGTGGTTAACTATTTATGTTTTAAAGGGACTCTACCTGATTTCTTTTCAGGAGCTAGAGGGCCTAAGGTGACTCGATTAATTTAGGGACCAAACTTTGACAACACAGCATAGAGAAGCTAGCATAACAACAGAAGGGCTGTAGGCAGCAAAGTGTCATACAAGGGGGTAGGATAGTGGAGAAACACCACATCCTGTCCCAGTGTGTAAAATCTTAGCTAATACACTGTTAAGGACTTGTTAAGGATATTCCATAGGAACAGAAGCTGAAACCTGTGATTTTAATCTATGTTTACCTTTGTGCACACAGAAAAAACTACAAGCTCCCATGAAAACGTACCCAAACAGCAGCTGGGGCACTTATGTCATCAGGTCTTCGTCTCGTAGCTGTCCATAAAACTCACCAGTGCTCTCCTCAGATTTCAGGTTTTCTAAGTTTTTGGCTGTAATCTCTGTTGCCTAAAACCTTCTACAGAGTTCAGCCATCTCTGTCCTGGTGTTATCACAGACTGGTCTGAGCCAGACCATCGACTCATCTCACTAAGTTGAGCTGTAATGTTTAACCAACAACAGTCTGGTGCTTAAGAGAAATGAGTTAATTCTTTTGTTAAAGTTTACAGTACTGCCTTATAGAGTACAACAGACTGTTAACACACAGCAATAAGGTTATAGTGTAAGTGGAGCTGACAAGATTAGTTGATTGACAAAAAATTCATTGGTGGCTATTTAATACTGGATACATTTTAAATTCAAGCAAAAATGCCAAATATTCTCTGGTTCCAGATTATCCAGTGTGCATGTTCGGTATGATGTAGTTTTGGAGACTATATGAAGGCTCTGTGGCTATGATCCTTAAAATTATAATCAAGGTTCATTTAGAATCACTGCTGAAGATTCGATGTGGTTAAATGTTTCAATGCTAAACGTTTGCCCCTCTTGTCCCCCATGTGTGTGTCCTGAGTGTGTATACCTGTGTTGGTAGTGAGGCCGTTGGCTAGCGGCAGCACGATGTGGGTGGGAGGAGCATACAGTGTGTAGGAGTCGTCGGTCTGAGGGGCAGGGCTGAGGCTGGAGGAGAGTGGGGCTCTGGATAGCAGCTGCTGGCGCTGGGTGGGCAGAGAGGCGTGCCGGGACAGGGTGCCCCCTACTGGGCGAGATGGGGAAGGAGGAGGTGGGTGGGTGGAGGGGTTAACAAGCCGATGGTTAGAGGTGGAGGTCAGTCATTATGTGGTTTGAACGGAGAGATGGATGCAGGAGGGAGGAGAGAGGAGGTGAAAGCATGGGATGGCCCGAAGCAGGCAGATTAGTTCCTATCTCAGGATCTGAATGGGGGACTCCAATCTACATCATGTCCTATATGATAAAGGTCTCTGATCTGTAGAAATGTTCTGATGAAGTGACGTGGAAAAAAAACACCACCCAGTGGCACCCACAACATACACAAAAACTAAATCATCAGTCTGGTAATAATCTATATGTTTTTTCTTGTCAACAAATCCCATGTGTAAACTCAAACCACCACTGAATGTGTGATGTATCTCTCTAGCTCCGCCCATGGTCAGATCCAGGAAAGTCCTGAGCCTTTTTTAAAAATTAAACTATGTATTTGTAGTGTGTTTTTAAATATTTCCAGGGTAGGAAAGTCAGAAATGACCGGGATACATACTAATACACTGGTGGAGCGGATCTGCAAGAGATTTGTTGGCAATAAGAAAAAAAAAACACTTATACTTTAAGGAACCTTGTCAGAGCCTGTGTAAAAGCTCTCCGATGTTTTCCACATCACCGACAGTCTTATTGGTGTGAGAAGCTGAGTGTGTTACTGACCATTCCTTCTGCTGATGACCTCAACAATGGACGGAGGGAAAAAGCCGACTCTGTCTGTCCCTCTCTGGATGTCATGGATGTGGCCCTTCCAGCGTCCGTCCATGTGCTGCTCCAACACCTGTTGGGGATGAGACTGTTTACTATGTGCCCCTGGTGAAATGCTTTAGGATTATTATTTCAAACAATGAACTCCAGTGAAACTCTTACACAGAGAAAATACTTGGCCGTGTTTTTATAATTTGACCAATGACGTGAGCCTTAAAAGTCACGAGTTTTAGGAGTGTGCCAGCAGTGTGACACACGGTGCTGGATAATATCCAGTTTAAAACATCTGCTGTTTTTGTTGGTAGACGTTTGGGAAAACAACAATATAGGGAGCGTCTGGATTTCTCCACTGTTTATACAAAGCCAGAACTTGCTTGATCAAGAGAGCACCACATAGTGTGGTTTTGCAATGTTTTATACTTAGTACAAGCCCCAGCATGAAGCATACGGACCAACACCTGCCTCACATCTCTGCTGATAAACACCTTCAGCTTTACTCACTTGCAGGAAGTCAGAGTGGCTGATTTACAGGTTAAAAGAAATACAGGTTGAACTTTAGATGTTACTAAGTTAGTAAAGTTTAAACAGCCTTTAAATGACTAACTGGAACATGTAGGTAAAAGCTGCTTCACATTGAAATATAGTAATTTAGGGAAACATAAACTTTAGTCATAAACACTGATTGTATAAAAGATGGACAGTCTGACAGCCACCAAAAGATGATCGCCCCCTGGTGGCTGGCTGCAATATAGGTCATAAATCCTGCCACCGTCATGTTAGTGGTTGGGACACAAGCCAAACTAAAAACTCAAAGAACAAACTTGTTGTTAGGCAGGTAGAAGGTGTTTAGCATGCTAACATTAATTAGCACTAAACACAAAGTACAGCTGAGACTGATGGGACTGCCATTAGTTTTGCAGGTACCACAGTACTGGACAGGTTAAACTGTTTAACTGATGATGGTGCTAGAGGAAAAGTCAGACGATCCGAGTGTTATTATAATTCATCCTCAGGGAATGTCAGTGTCTGCACCAGGTTTTATTACAATCCATCAAATAGTTGTTGGATATAAAGAGGGAAAACACAGCAGAGTCAAAGGAAGGTGTGCGTGCTGGCCACTGGGTTGGACTTGTCTTCACCTGTCTCCGTGAAAGCTGAGGCTTAGCTCACTCATTCCCACAATAAAGGTTTGTCTCATTTGACTTCAAATGATGGCGTTTAAACAGAGAGCAGCTCAGTTTATGACATGACAGAGGTTTTGTCAAAACACTTCTGAGCTTGATGTGTGTATCAATCTCACGCTATACTTCTGTTCTTGCCTTGGTTTAATCATTATTATTTCATTATTTTATTATAATTAGTGTTCATTTTGACACCTGAATTTGATTTATAAACTATCTTTTTTGTGTACAATTACCATGGCTACACATGTTGTTCCCATCTATTACGAGGTTTGGTGGAAAAGGGTGTTTATTTATTCACATCCTTATGCTCTGCAGAAACTGGACTCGCTCACATTTGTATTAAATTGTTTTCCCCGAGTTCATTTTGAGAGGTGAAAGCTAAATCGTTGGATAACATTAAAACAGTGAGATCTCTGCAGGAAACATTTATTATAGAAAAGATTTATGGTTAACTGCCCACATCAATCCTGGAAGGGACTCAGTCCTTCAGATAGCAACAAAATATCCAACTAAAGGAAAGGACCAGTGTGTGTGTGTGTGTGTGTGTGTGTGTGTGTGTTTACAGGTGTGTAGTGTAATGTTGGTCATTCAGTGTCACCAGCTCTCATGACAAGAGCTGATGCATGTAACAGTGGTCACTTAATGCAGGTGGAACACATACTGCAGAATGTTAATCTGATTTAGTTACAGTCTTGGTTTGCAAAAAGGTCGTTTAAGATGTGCAAACTTGTGACTGTGCACATTTGCTTTAATTTCAACCATATTTCAATCTTTACTTACTTCTATGTCCTGGTTGAATGGTTTGTTTTTATAAGTAAATATTTTAATTAAAGCTACATTTTTAACAGACGTCTGTCTCCACATGAAACTTCAGGTTTGGAAAAACATACAGTTTTTGTTATGGTCCTACCCAGAACACAAGTCTGTTAAACTAGGCATGAAAAAGCTCAGTGAGCCTGTTAGTGATGAGAGGAGTTCTCACCATGATGATGTCTCCGGCTCGAATGTTGAGGGCGGTGGGATCATGCAGGTTCCAGTAGTCCTTCAGAGCCCTGACCTGCAAAACACCCGTCGCATCTGTCAAGGAAATGTCCAGAGTTAGAGTTTAGGAAGGTGAGGACACTGGGCAAAGCTTTCACAGTGCAACCTCTCCCACTCCTCCAAACACTGTTTCATTAGCCACCAAACTCAATTAACTCTTCCGTTATATTTTCAGTTAACCTGATCTCCCATCAAGAACTTTTCACACTGCCATGAATGTATCGTAATTCATCTTCTGTCAGGACTAACCAAATTTTCAGCATGATGATTGTCTTAGACCTAGCCTTAAAAACAAAGTCCCAACAATGTAAATTCCTCTTTAGGTCATTAAAACAATTTTCCAATGTTCCAAAATTTCCCATATTTCAAAATCAATACTGAAGACATGACTCTGGTGTCCCTAATTATGACTTTCATACTTCTACCACAAGCATTCAAAAAGGAAGTAAAGACTAATATGACTTCAAACTAATCATTACTCTTATTACTGATTAATTTGCTGATATCTTATTAAATTATTCAGTCTATAAAATGTGAAACTATTTTGAAAAATGTCAGTCATGGTTTTCTGTTACACTGGGTGCCATGTACCTTGAACATGAACATGAACAAACACACTGTAGTTTATTTTGACTCAGTCCTCATACACTGTCCTTATGCTCAATACAGGACTAAATGTGGATTGATCCGCCGCTGAAAATAGTCCCCAACAAATAAAATGTGTCCTGTTAGTTTGCAAAAATGGTGGCATGGTGTTGCAGTTGTTTGCGCTGTTGCCTCACAGTTGCACCTTAAGTTGGAACCAACGGTCTCTGAGTTGAGAATATGGAGAGACAGACTAAGACATTGTTGGTCTGGATCTGCACATAAGATTTGTTGACAATAGGTGGTTTGCAAACACATGATTACTATGACAGGCGAAACTCAGAAGGAGGCAAGGGTGTGAAAACCACCGTGAAGAGATGAAGTTAATGTAGGTTAACCACTCTTAAAGGTCCAGTGACACCACTAAAGATGTTGGATGATCATTGCAAAACAGGACAAAAAAGTCACTGCAGCTCATTGCAATTGCACATAGCTACATACAGTAAGTGGTGCAGCAGAGCATTAACTCACTACACAAGCCATTTTTGTCAGTGTTATGTCCAAATGTGTTCCCATCGAGTGGTGTTTCCCCTTAGTAACTTAATGTGAATCTAGCCTTATCCTAGTCCTGACCAGCGATGGAGGCGATAAGGGAAACAATGTTTAACAGGGGAGAAACATCTGTGTTGGGGGGGAACGCTTGACACAATACCAGCATTATATGGTCAGTTTCTTGCCTTTTCCCTATTTTTGGTACTTGATAAAAGCTTTGTCTGTTTTTTGGTGTGATCGATTTGATCAAGCTATAGGTATTTTGAGAGCTTGTGATAGTTCTGTCTATGTAGACAATCACTTCCTGCTCTCCACAGTAACACGATGACGTGACGTCATATGCGAACCACCTATTAGAAGAAACAGAAAATATTGCCAGCCTTACATTTTAAAAACCTCTGGAGCTCTATGTTAAATTTAATTCAAAATAGATTATAAATAGCTTAGCTTTTTTATGTTTATCTTTCACTTCACAGAAAACTTTCATTTTTAACAGTTCTGCTGTTCCCACACAAAGGAACGCCAAGGAAATTTAAATACACCATGCAAATCCACGGTCTGTTTTCAAACTGACTCATCCCTCCTAGACTGTCGGTGTCCACAGAGAACTGACTACCGTGTGCAGCCGCTAACATGAAACATCAATAATAAATCCGGAGCGCGTGCTGACTGTTGACTTCTCTCCTTCTCTCTGATCTGTAGCAGTCAACAAAACAGAAAAGTCTCTCCGTGCATCTTTAAGTCACTTCTACAACACAACCGCTCATTAATCCCTCGGTCTGTTCCCACAGGAACTTCAAAAGACTGCAGGATTACAGAGCAGAGAGTCCCCGTGTAAACACACACACAGTATATACAGCTCTGTTATATTTGAGGCTGTATATGAACAACCTGGTCTTTGGAGCTGTGAGGGTTGAAACATAAGAGTTCAGCGTTTTATAACAAAAGCTAAACACACCTGCTGTCTGAAATACAACTCATAATTTCAGAAGAGCCTCAATATTCTCAGCTGCACAGAGAGAACCCAGGGAGAACCCACAGCTCAAGGGTCTGAACTTATATTTATCAAACTGCAAAAAGTGAAGGTGTGAACTCAAAATAAAGATAACTGTAGTTTTTTAGTTTTACTCCTGCTTGCTAACGTATGGGGGTAGAGGAAATACAAAATCACAAAAATATATGAAAGTATAGTAAAACGAAA
>NW_018128011.1:1065249-1066795 GCF_001952655.1 Monopterus albus | reverse complement strand
TCGGAGCAGCTGCTTGATGTCCTTGCTGGCATGGGAGGTGGTGAACTGGTTGACAATGTCCAGCGCCGTCTGGTTGTAATTATTTCGGATATTCACGTCCACGCTGGCCTGCAAGGACAAAGGACAGTAGACACCGACAACAACATTTACCGTCTTCTATACATTTTGTTCTGCAATCTGTCTCTTTCATAGAAAAAACGTCTCTGCAGTATGGCCTCCGGGGTTTAGTTAGTGGCTGTTCTGATCGTACATCAGCAGTGAACTCAAATGGGAAGTGTTGCTGCAGTGGTATGGGACAAAATACCACTATGGGTAAAACACTGCAACCCTGTCTCCTAAAGATTCTCTTCATACCATATACTTACTACAAAAGGGACAAAGCAAACATGTCTTGTATGAATCGTAAAGCCACCCAGATCAACATAAGTTTTATCAACACATAAGTGCTACCTACTGAGAGGAACCTGTTGTGAACTCAGTGTTGTAATGTTAAAACTGACTGTGAGGTTTTCACTGAGGTGTGTGAGGAAACAGCTGTGGACATTCTGAGGGTAGAATCTCAGATGAACTCACGTCCAGCAGAAGCCTGACCACTTCTGTTTTCCCGTACAGAGAAGCTTCGTGCAGAGCCGTCCCAGACTTGGTGGCCTTGTTGATGTCGATGCCAGCCTTCAGCAGCAGGCTGAAACAAACAGGAGAGAGACACGATCCACACCTGAGTGCTGCAACTGAGCACACTATCAACTGAATGGAGGTTTGCTTGCAGAGCTAGAGTCTGTGACAGAAGTCTGCAGAAATGCAGTACAAGAGGGACTTTATTAGTTTGTCGTATGGTGGAAACCCACTGCAAGGGGTCTGTCAAATCCTGTGACACTGCTACTTCTCGCTTCCCATTTCAGTGCTCAATCGGTTAAAAGCACCTTTCCTGATAACAAGCAGTGTCAACAAGGCACCTACCACTTTCTCCAAAAAAAATTACAGGACTGTGTGCCAAGCAACACTTTAATAAAGACCTTCTTGTTCCCAGGCATTTAACCACAGCAGGTGAAGATTAAACTTAAACCAACAGTTTCTTGGAAAATCACCAGAGATTCAAAGTAAATGTTGCACACATCTGCACTAAGTTGACATTTTTAACTTCTCCATAAAGGTTTTATGTACTGTACCTCTGATCCTGAACACAATGATATACTTTTAGTGGTCAAAGTTGTCATGGCAGCAGCAAAATCATCTGTCGAACTCGTCTGTGCTGCTGTTAATGATCAGAAAGTAAACGGACACCCCCCCCATCTTCTAACTTTAGAGAATAAACTAGACAAAGGCACCTTGTGTGATTCTAAGCACACTGTCACAAAAGTGGCTAACTTGTTGCACCTTAACAGACCCAGTTATTCATTAAAGCCTTGATGGTACATACACACGACCGTCCTGCTTTCAGGAGGATTCAGACAACCTATTATACAGCAGGTTAATTTTCATTCTAAAATGCTGAGTGGTAGCTTCCCCAGTGTGCACACACATAGAGACATGCACATGTCACAGGGAG
>NW_018128011.1:1060164-1064767 GCF_001952655.1 Monopterus albus | reverse complement strand
CTCTGCCGGGAATGAATGTGAGGCATGAAGAAGACACAACTTCGCAGAAAACAAACAACACACGCACAAACAGCTCCAGAGTTCGTGCTTCCACATCCCCATGCGAACATGCCGGTTCAGTGGTTAAAAACCACAAACCACAGGGGCCCGGCCCTCTGCCTTCAGCATCTACACAGCCTCTCAGGCAAAAACTCACCCTCACCATCAAATCACTTCTGAGACCAGGCACAACCCTGTCAAATGTCTGAAAACAAGGAAAACAGACAAATCTCTTTAAAAAGATATTTCATGTTTGCAACAAGAGACTTCAGCTCCGGCCAACTCACCGCCGTCACAAAATGTAAACTGGGTGAAATATTAAACATGGTTTGATCTGTATTAACTGACTCCTTGATCACCCAGTCAGTTTATATTTCTGCAAAAGAAGTCAAAGCTAAGCTAAATGTTTAATTAGGGCCTGTTACACTGAACCAATTAGTGACCACCTTAACTTGAAAACCTGACTGGCAATATGAATATGGATAAACATCCAAATCAGGACAAAAACAAATTTGACCAATATCAATTATAAAAAAAGCCAGAAACAATATTAGATGTGTTTAAGACAACAATTTGTCATTGTTTTTCCTTTTTTTCATTCATTAATTCTGACAAGCATCACATTTTGACTCTGGCAGGGGTGGCACCAGGGGTGGCCAATCACATTCTGGGGTGGCCTGTGCCACCGCCTTGGTTCTGCCTATGCCGTTTTTATAACATTAACAATAAACAAAGGAATTCAGGCGTCGACTGTTGCGTCACAGCAGTGACACAGCAGTGTGTTCTCCTGTTGCCGGTACACACTGCCAGGCTGGGTGTAACGATCCTTATGTGGGTGTGTTATGAATAGTTTTGCTTATTGTGTTCGTTATGCGAGGACAGCCAGCACACACAGACTCTCAGTCCAATAAACTGACAGAAATATAACAACCACACTCGCTGATTAGCGACAACTAAAACTAAAGCTGAGGTATAAAATATAGTATATATAATATATTAAACATTAAAAGCTGTGACTGATTTTCTGTTAATCTTACTACTGGCAGCTTTGTGCATGCCACCGCTTGTCTTTCTGCCAGCTCACATCACCAATTAGAGGTTTGAGACTGTTCACACACTGAACATGAGAGGCTGATGAGAACAAACATGGAGCCAGCAGGATAGTTAGACCAGAGTACTGAGCAAAGATTTGCTAAACATCTGAAACTGTGAATGGATGTCCTGAATGTCAGTCAGAAAATGTTCACCATCAATGTACGTGACATGTAAAGGAACGCTGGAGCAGAAGAAATCTACCCAAGATCGAGTGTTTCCAAACAGTGCTGCGATTTTTGATTGCGCAGGTTGTCCAGAGACAAAACAACCAGTCTCACCATATGATATCTTTATGCCCGTTGCGGGCGGCGAGGTGCAGCGGGGTGGTGAAGGCCGCATCTGTTGGCTCCTTCCTTTCTCCTTCCAGCAACGACCCGACCATGTTACTGCTCAGCAACAGTTGTGCCACCTGAGGTGGAGGAGTCAGAGAGGACATAAAGAAGACAACGACGGGACAAAGCTCCAGTTACTGACAGAATCAGACATGAATGTGAAAAGCACACACACAGCATCACAGATCCTGCAGGTGAGGATGAGGTAATACATCTGTGACCAAAGACACCATGTACAAATCCAGATGTTTGGCAGCAGGAACAGTGAGTCACAGCTGGATGTTCACCTTAGGGATAAAAATTATGTGAGAAAAACAAATTTCTGCTTTGTTTTGTGATTTCGGGTTTTATTGTCTCAGGCAGTGAAGAAGGTTTTAGCGGGTTTAAGAACAGAACTATCACACGTGTGGGTGGACAATATCTTCACAGATATGTGTGGTCATCAATCAGCTTTAGATATAAAGAGATGTTTGACTGTTGATGGAGGGTCAATAATACCTGGTCACCTAATTACCTGGTCAAATAAATGCAGTATATTTTTATGGCGCAAGTATCTAGAAAGAAAAGCTGGAAAAAAGGAAATTGCCAATTGAAATTCCCTTATTTTGCATTTTTTAAGGCTCACACATGACAGAAGTATAGTTTTCATTTGACAGATAATCAAAGTAGCTGCTGACAAAGTAATAAAACAAAAAGAACTGTCAAGATCAGATGATAGTGAAAACATGTCAGTTGCAGCTCTAGGCAAAAGTACGGTAGCCACTGCATTAGAATATTTACAATATTTATAATAAGAGCTGACAGTAACTATATGAAGATAAATAAAGCCTGCTGCTCTCCTTAGAAACAGGAGGAGGTGGGATTGAGCGAGCTGAATGGAAACACAGCAGCTGCCATCAACACACCCTGATATCACTGAGTAGCAGCTGAGGCTTTAGTACACACACACACACATACACACACATTTGTACAGCTATCTCTGTCAGGATACTCAGTGACATAATGCATTCCCCAGCCCCTAACCTTAAGTCTGACCCAAACCCTAAAACCAAGTCTTAACCCTCAAGCAGCCCTCTGAAGGCATGTGAGAAGGTGAACACTGGCCAAAGTGTCCTCACTCCCATGGTATAAAACACCAACCAGTCCTCACAACGTACAGTCATACAACCACACAGACACACATGCACACACTCTAAAGATATCCTGGTTTGAACCAGCTGTGAGGGGATCAGAGTTCACTTTAAAGTCTCATTCAGCAAACTCACAAAACAAAGACGACTGAGCCACTGCTTTGACAAACAACCTTTTTGCCTGACTAAGATCTATAGCTGGTCAAAACATCACAAGGTTGTTTTGTTTTCAGCACCTATCCAATTGAGGTTTTGCGGATGTGCACACAACTATTTATAAGTACAAGACAACAGACATGCAGTCAGCTCCACCAAAATCCAAAGACTGAACAACAAACCCAGTTTTTCTACAGGCCTGCTGTGCATGTGTGTGTCAGGCTGAGTTAAAGTATTAGCAAGAGAAGAAGAAAAATCTGTGGCTGACAGGGTGAACGGTTTTTGTAGGCAAAAAAAAAAACATTTCAGATTTACACGGATGAAAACAGAATAGAGAGAGAGGGGAAACGATGCACAGGCAAACAGAGTAAGACAATACAAAGTTCACAATGATGCTTGCTGACAGATGAAAATGAAACCGTGGCAACACAATCAAACCTGTGTGTGTTTGCGTTTGTTCAGCTGTGACTGTGTTGCCCTGGTCACACACGAATGCAGTGTCACACTCTCAGACAGTTTTCTATCACTTAGCAGGGCATCGCACTGTCTTACAAAAAAATCCCCTGGAGATTTCCCCCAACTTCAACACTAACCCTAGTTTGAACCCCAAACTTAAAGCACCCCTGAATGCCAGAATGTACTGATTTACATTGTGGGGACCTGTTTTTTTTGTCCCCAGAAGGAAGGTAAGAGTGACTGTCCCCATAAGAGAAGCAATATATGTCACATACAGACAAAAAAAACTACATGCTCACCTTGACTCTTCCAAACTCACAGGCTAGGTCCAGAGGGGTCTTCTTGGCCTTGTTGATCAGACATGTGTTGGACTGATGCTGCAGCAACATCTCAGACTGAAACAAACAATCAAACAAACACATTTTATGAATGAGAAGTACAAAGGTGACAAAAAGGTGGGACAAACATGGTAACGTTTACAGATTGTGAGGAGAAATGCTGCATATGTTAATGACAGAACTGTGGGAGGCAACCCTGGCGTAGTGACCAAACCATGTTACTACAACTTCCACATTCATCATGTGACGCACACTGACCTAAAAAGCATTTTTCCAGTGGAGAATCATTGGAAAAGCAGCAGCTCTAAATTAATAACTAAATCTTTCAGAGCATCACCAACCCCTCGAAATGACTCTTTTTATTATCAGCATTTGATCCACTAAAACCTCTAACTGAGCTGTAGGGTCTTTTATTTTCTCGATGGTAGGAAATCACTTGGTAGGCATAAATCACAAGTGGCCGGACATTTCTCAGTCTGGCAGAGCAGCCAAACACATTTCCACATTTGACCATAAAGTGAGAGTAATCTTAAAATCTTTTTTACCACGGTGTCATTTATTAATCAGAATTCACCAATCACTGATATACTGATGTACTCACCACTTCATAGTGTCCATACTGGGCTGCCAAGTGCAGAGGGATGTGTCCGTCAAGGGAAACCCCGTTAACTGAGGCTCCAGAGCGAAGCAGCACCAGGACAGAATCAGCTTTTCCTTGCCAGGCTGCGTAATGCAGCGGACGCATTCCTACACAGGTTACACAACAACATTTAGCTTAAGGAATAAGAGTTCGCAACCCAAATTGAAACATTTAATCATTAATCTAAAAATATCAAATACATATGGTTTCCAGTCGCCAGCAACATTTTATTATTTATATTCTTTCTATTGTCAGTGAATCTTGTTAAACACTGACTGATCATGTTTTTAGCCTTTTCTCAAGTATAAACAGCTCATGTAGCTGAACCATGAACACTACTCACTGATCCAATAAGACAACTTGGCAACAAGAAAGAAATCAGTGTTGTACATTATTGCAATCTTATTTGACGCGGTT
>NW_018128011.1:1036948-1060143 GCF_001952655.1 Monopterus albus | reverse complement strand
CTTTATTCAGGTTTTATCAAGTTTAGAGTGCCAGTAAATTGTATGTGTCGAGCGATGACACTGTAAACAGAAGCACAAACACACACGCACACACGTACCCATTTACATTGGTCTGGGAAACAGACCAATGTAAATGAGCTGCAGTGGAAGCACATCAACTGTTAATCTGCTGTGATGTTCTGAACAAACTGATGCTGTCTCCTGGGAAAGGTCCTACCTGCTGAGCCACGGCAGCTCCGATTAGTGTTCCCATTAGGTGAAGATGCAAATCTTTAAAAACACCTCACAAATATACAGTTTTGTGTTCAATCATTTCCTCAAACAGAAGGTGAACTTAATGGGGACTATTTTCAGCGGCGGATTGATCCACAGGTGCTCTAGTGAGTATCTGGTGCAGCAGGATGGTGTATGTGGAACTGAGTAGAAATAAACTACACTGTGTGTCTTACCGTTGCTGTCCTTGATGTCCACAGTGGCCTGAGCCTCCAGCAGTGCACAGAGCAGCTCTGTGGTCCCAGAGAGAGCAGCGTGGTGCAGGGCCGAAAACCTGAGGTCACAGCAGAGCCAGAGACAGAAAGATGGCTGATTAAGAAACATGGCTCTGACAGAGAATGACACTTACACACCAACCACAGTAAACAAAGTTTGTCAAATGTGTTTTAAATCCCTGCTGTTGACTGACTTCTCCAGAGTAACCCACCGCCAACTGGATCCAGTCCCCTTCTGTAGTACTACAGTATAATGCACCACATCAATTCAAACCACACACTTTATCTGCTGAGGATTTAATTAAAAACCCTCAGATGAGAATATACACATAATAAATGCAAAAAGGCCCCTTCAGTTTCCGAGTGGAAAACTACAAGTCTGCTGTTCAACAAGAGACACAGAGAGACTTAAACTGACGTCACAGAGATGATAATAGAGTTTGGAAATAGAACCCAGAGATACACCTCTTCTCCTTTGTCTCTGAATCTTCGATCCATTATACTGACTAGCGTAATGCAAACTAATCTTAAACTAACATCTTATGGATCTCACAGAGTTTTATTGGACAGACACCTTTACTGTCCCATGGACACTAAAGGTTTGGTATTGGTCAAACAAGTCCAATCTACATTAAATAATTTTCTGTTTAGCAGAAAACTACAGTCAGCAACTGCTGCAGACACTTAGCAATAAAAGATTTTTAATGTGAAGGCAAAACTTTGCTGTTAAACCAGAAATGTTAGCTTCATTTAAGGCAATGATTTGTCATTGTTTTTCATTTTTCATTCATTAATACTGACGAGCGTTCAAACTCCGGCAGGGGCGGCACCAGGGGGTGGCCAATCAGATCCTGGGGCTGGCCAGTGCCACCCCTGGCTGGCACCTTGGCTCTGACCCTGCCCAAAACTGCAGTAATCCTACAGAAAAACCGAGTTTATTACCTGTGTTGAACAAGTTAAACATTATGGTTTGTCTGGTTTCAGAACCACTATACACTAAATAAATACCATAAATAAAACAGCAACAACAAAAAACCTTTAAAAAGCCTGGCACATATAAACATCTCTATGGGGGTGTTACGGGATCAGTTTATCTCAGAGGTGAACCAGTGAAGATACAAGTCAAAACTGAATCTTCATTCATACAATGAAAACCACAGACTGTGACAGAGCTCATAGTCAGACAACGTTTTCAAATTCCTTTTAAATGAGCACATGACCCAGGAGTAGTTTTCCATAAAGAGCGTGACTGATGTGGTGATGTGTTGCGGTATACCTGTATCTGCAGGTCGACATATGACTCACACAGTAACACAACAATCTGACTCTCCCGTTTGTTAGTTCATACAGTGACAAGCCCAGACACACCAGAGAGCATCAGTAATTCAACCTTTTATTTCTTTCCTTATATGTGAGGATCTTATTTTTACATCATGAAGCCCTGAAAAGTATTCAGACATATGCAAATACAGCATATTCACGCTGTGACAGGTCACAAAGCTGCAGTTTCTTTGGGATAGGAAAGATAAAATGTTGGGAACCGCTTTTACAATACATGAAAAACAAATCCAGCAAATCGTCTTTAACAGAACTGAATTTGTTTTATGTCATAGCAAAGTGAAAATCTTTGGGGTTTGGACAGAACAAGACATCTGAACATGTTGCCCCAAAGCCAATACATTTAGGAACTCTTTTATAGAAGGTTTATTATAATTAGTGTGCCTACTTTGTAACAAACATAACATGCACCACAGTTTTCACATCCAGCCACCCTCCCCCACATATGAAGAACAGACAGTGGAGGAAACAAAGCTACAGGCTACATGTGGTTGTCTGTAAACAAACCAGGCAGAGAGATGTGAGGAGGTCTGCACATGAGAAAAGAAAGAAAGAAATGAATAAAGACAGAGAGGGGAGGAGGGCTGTTTTTAGTGCTGCTCTTCCTTCCTTTTGTCCTATTGTGTAATGTGAGCGATGGCATTCATATGGGCACGGTAACAGACAGCGCCGAGGGCTACTCCAACACTAATGGATGGATTACTGAGAGAGGTAACAGAGAGTAGGGGAGAGTGACAGGGGAGCAAAAAGAAGGAATCCTTCAGCCACCATAAAGACTCTCCAGACAACAGCGGCTTGACCCTGCTCACAGCCAAATAGTTTGAACATTTTCAATATGAGTGCTGGTTTCAGAGCTGGTACCAAAGCAATGCTTGTTATAAATTTCAGTAATATGTACACTAAACCTGTTTTAACCATCTTTTTATTTGAATTTTCTGAAAACACTGAGGTTTGGATTAGCACCAGCAGCTCACTATGCAGCGTAACAACTTGCCAACTCTGCATCCTTCCTTACATGGATTTGTAAGCGGGCCTACCAGGCACAAGCCCAAGGGCCAAAGGGGTCAAGGAGCTTCTGGGCCAAAGCCTCAGTATGAAGTGGCATTCACTATTGGAAAGTCAGTCAACTACTTACAAAAACATGCAGAATAAATGCATAAAGACACAAAATGAGTAAAAATAGGGTCAAAACAACTACAAAGAGCACTATAAGTACAAATAGACACAAAATGTGCATGACTTGATACAAGATTAATAAGAATATATGTAAAATGAGCAAAAATATGCTAAACTAGTACAGAGTTGGAAAACATCTATAAAGAGATACAAAATGACTTGACTCTTTCAGTCTGGGGGTCTTTAAAGAGTTGTTTCTGTTTCACGTGTGCAAAAAAAAGAAACTTTTTTTAAATGGAGCTGTATAAAGTGTTAGGGTCCTGCTGCTTTAGGCCCATGACACACCAAACAGACCACATGCCTTCAGCCACCATCGGGCTGTCGGTGAGCATCTGTCGCCCTTGTCTTTCCGGTGTGTCCTGCACTGTTGGCACTAGTCCGACCCTGTCGGCTACTTTTTGGCCAGTTTCTTATGTCGAATCAGCAGTGGACCTCGTTGGTGAGAGAGACCGCTCTTATTGGCCGTTCAGCTTAGCGAATCAATGCAGGAGAAGTAAATGAACCTGGGAGAACCCGTTCAGCCTGCCACTGTAGGATCCATGATTTTTCACATTCACTGCAGTTTCTCCTTGTTTTTCACCTCCATGACCCCATTTCTTCTTCAACAGACAAAAAAGAGCAGAAAATTCAAATGCCATTTGCAAATTCTTATCAGACATATTCTCAATTAGAAGCAGCTACAAAAGCACCTATGGTGAAAGAGAGCTGCTTTGCTTACCAATTGTATACGTGCAGTCTAGCTCTTCTTCTTTCCCTTTCTGAATGGTGAATACAGACACTGCCACCTTCTGGTAGGGAGAGTATTTTCTTTCATGCAGGTGCAGAGCATATGTGCTAGTCGGCCGTTGGCTGTAGTCTGTGGGGTGTGTTCAAGTGCCACTTTTCTGACCGCCTGGCCCAGACAAATGCGACGAGAGGCGACGCAACAGTCGGCCTGTGTCGCTGCTAGTTCTTATATGCCATCTTGGTGCGTCTCTGCCCTTATACACAGATCTCAGCTATCAACTTAGTGAGTGCAATCACTGAATTGAATTGAAAGCCTTTATTGTCATTGTACTGTGCAAAAATACAATGAAATTTAATGCTGCTCCATGATGCATTCAAATCCAGCAACACACCCAATACTCACATTCACACATTCTTCTACTCACTGGGCTCAAGCATGAATGACCAGATCAGTGAATAAGTAGATAAATAAATAGACTTTAAAAATAAGGTGCCTCTAGAGACCGCTCTCATAAATACTGCACAGAATTGAACTGACATAGTACATAAAATCTAAGTCATAATGCTTATTATTTGGTATATTTGTGGTTTAAAGTACAAATTGTCCAAGGAAAGAAACTGTTTTTAAGTCTGTTCTTGTTTTAAGAGACCTGTAGCATCTGCCAGGGGACCACAGGTCAAACGGGTCACGTCCAGGGTGTGAAGTGTCTTTAGTGACGTTTACTGCTCTGTAAAGGTAGTGAGTTTTGACAATGTCTTCTAGGGAAGGGAGAGGACAGCCTACATTTTTTGTGTAGTTTCAATGATATGCTGTAGAGTCTTTTTGTCTGCAGCTGAGCAGCCTGCAGATCCACAACTAATGTTATTATAACAGGGGAGATAACTTCCAAATTTATAGCAGGAATTTTTTTTTGTCTGTTTTAAGGCTGCAGGCCACCATGCAGGGTGGGTTGGGATCAGGATATTAACTGGATGCTGAAAGACTGGGCAGAGATACAACCCCTCGTCCGTCCTGCTCACCTGACAAGCATCAAACATGTTGAAAGTTCTGGCTCTTCCCTGTGCCTCCCTTTTCAATCTCTTCCCCTCCCCCTTCTGGGAGAACGAGGCCCTCTGTGACCTCACCTCTCATCACTACCACCACTTGTCGTGGAAGAGGAGAGAGAAGGGACCGACAGACAAAGAGAGAGCACCTTGACCATTTCCACAGAGACCCCCCTCCTCTTCTTGAGCTGGTGTCATCCCTACAGACTGGAATGAACTTTGGTGGTATCAAATACAATGAGAATGAGCCCACGCCAACACGCAAACAGACTGATGTTCACACACAGAAGGAGAGTTACAGATGACATTCCTACTGATAGTGTCACATTCCTGCAGAGACCTGAGCAATCACAGAGCTCTTAGTCTTTCTCTAGCTGGAGGAGTCAACTGATGGAAGGTTTCTGATGACCAACAGCAATATATGATGCATTTGACCACTGCCAGCCCCACAAAATTCTCCAGAGCTCCTTGATTCATCTTTTGTTCTTTTTTGTGTGTGCTGTATGCTGGAGATCTCTCCAAAGGTTTTGATACTGTCATCTCAATATTTTGTCCAGTGAGCTCTCCATTGGTTTTCTTGATTCTATAGCTGGCTCCTTTTGAGAGAAGTCCAAACTGAGCCATTGCTGCCAATAGTTTAAAATTTATCTTTATCATCTTCAACGGATGTGCGATAAAGGTGTCCCACAAGAATCAATTTTAGGCCCGCAACTGTTTTCAAAGTACATAGAACTGTAATGTCCAAGGGACAAGTCTTTATTGTCAACAAATCTAACAAACAGACCCAAACCAACAACAAACGGATCCTGTTAACAAGCATTGTTAGATAAAATTTATTTAGATATTAGTAACAAATCATTTTTTTTTGGATATTAAATTTGAAGAAGTATGGGTTGTATAATATTTAAGAATTGGATGGAGTGGATGTTCTCTCTGAATGGAGCCGGTATTGGTCCCTACATTACAGAGTGAGCCTCTTAAGAACAGAGAGTATTGCGTGCTGTACGGATTACAATATCCTCTGAGACAAATTTGTGTTTTTGACACTGAGCTATATAAATAAAATCTGACTTGATTTATATTGGGATAGTGTTGCATAAAAGCTGCTAGGTTACTGCTAGGTTCACATCATGTCAGTTTGTAGTGCATGTTTCAGAGTTCATCGGCACTAAAAGTGTTGATTTAATCCAGTTTAACCTACAGGACTTTCATTTTTTGATGCCACTGTGGAAATAAATGCAAAAGAGATGTCCCATGTCTTTACAACAGAAACAAATCAGGCACCAGAACATCCGACAAGGAAGTCAATAAACAAATTATCCAAAACTATCCGAAGTCAGTGTGGTTATTATAGAAGGAATTTGATAAGACAGTAGATTCTTGAGAGAAACCTATGTTGAAATCACGAATCAAAAATCAACAACTAGATTCCTATACTGTTACTATTCTGTCTACAGTGTATTATGGGTACAGCAGAACTTTCTGGCACAATTTCACCCACTGTCAAGGTGCATAGACAAGAAAAAAACAAAAAGCCCAGCAACGCCTGCAGTGTTTTGGGCAACTTTAATAAGAAGACCAACGTGTTTCAGAATGAAGCCTTCATCTGGGTCTGACACTGGATTATGGGAAAATCCTGCATGCCCATGGTGCTGCCACCACCCTTACAGCATTTGATAAGGTCTCCCACAACTGAACTCAGATGCTTCCTGAATAAACAGAGTTTAATTTACTCCCTAACAAAGATTCACTCTCATTCTTGTCATTCCAAAAAAGCAAACAGAATGCAGGTCCGTGTGTTAGCTAAAGGTCCTGAGGTCAACTGTAGGAGAAACTTACTTTAAAAGGAGAAATAACTTTTAATTTACTAATTAATATCTGAATCCATGTGGCAAAACTGATACTGCAACCTTTACTGCCCCATATCACGTTTACATGAGTTTTTTTTTTTTTTTAAACACACATACTGCATAGAATAGAAGAAGCTTTAAAACATCCCGACAAGCTGTAGAGAATCATTTATCACATTAAAGATGACAACAAAGTATCTTGTGATACTTCAGCTATACACAAACAATCAAACTAGTACATTAGTCTGACTTTACTGCACTTAGAGGCCCTTGAATGACCCGTCACAGGCTGGATGCTAAAAACCTCACTCCGAGTCACAGTCCAGTGCAAATGAGTTCAGTAAACATGACCCTCACATTTTGATGTGGGCAGTGAAAAGACTGAAGATGGAGGGATTTCCAGTATGTTCGTGTTCTCAGTGTGTGCAGTGGGTTCATTTTTCAACCTTTTAACAAGACAAGGGGTGTTGTTTTTGTTTTGTTTTTTTGGTGACTGTTAACATTTATAGGGAGATTTTTTTTATGAGACCAGGTTGAGACAGACTGACACATTCAGTAAAGATCACACAGATCTCTCTGCACACGTCACCAGAGGTAGATCCAGGAAATTTTCTGGTCGGGTTTGAACAAAAGAACAATAATCTGTACATTATATGACTGACTATTTACCATATCATTTCCGAAGAGTCATACAGTCAAAGTCCAGTGACATCCACTAATATACCATAAAATAACTTTCATTAAATGTTAGTATTTTTGGCAATAAGGTGCTTATATAACATGTGGAACTTATAACTTCAGGTCATTCACATTCCTCATTTTAAAAGCTGACACAATGCTCTCACCTGTTCACCGCGAAAGACATTTCAAACATATATTCTTAACTGTTTTCCTCCTTCTCTTTTCGTAAAATAGTGCGTTTATATCAAGGTATTACACCTTTTTCTCTTGAAAAATAACTTCTTGCTCTGTTAGTTCTTTCTAAAGACTTTCAATGCAGCAATGACTGTGCTATCATCCAATTTTGTGATTCAGGGTTATATGAAATTGAAAGTGAGCAACTGAAAATCACAAATGACAGTTGTGGCGGTCAGTCTGGAGGGGTCAGCTGTGGAGTCTCTTGGGAAACTGAATGAGTTTCTGTCACAGTAGCCGGCCGGTTTCTTGTCCCTCCTCAGATGTCTGATGGCTTCTGGCAGCTCGGGTCTCTCCTCTGGGACAAAAGAATAGAGCTCCCACCATCGCTGCGATACACAGGGACCCATTCCAGCACCGCTCTCCATAGAAACACATCCAAACAGCGAGCCAACAACCTGCCGGAGACGTCAGCACAGACTCAAATACTAATTTGTCTCATGGGGATGCAGAAAAGAAGCCTCCTTTATTCCCAGTGTGTGTTTGTTTCTCACACACAGACAAGCAGTAGCACATACACCATCGCACATCAATAAAGAGAAATATTCTCCGTGATGAATAGCCGACCTGCGCAAACACCAACACGCCCTTAATAACACTGATTTGTGCGTAAGGTCATGGCTGATTTTACCTCCACGCCTTCTTCAACTCGATCTGTCTGCATGCCGTAACACAGTCCTACCTGTCATCGCGACAGCTTCTTTGCCTTTACACAAACTAAACATTCCCTCCTATCACAACATGACAGAATGGAGGTCTGTAAATAAACCTGTACAGGAGGGGCAGCAGACTTCCACAGATCATCGGTGAGGGTGTAATTAATCCATGGTGGAGGATTGGTGCTGAAAACTACCTGAGCCTGGAGGAAAGTATGTCAGCTATTGTTCAGACTGAACTCTGGCAAGATGAGCTGGGTGCCTTTCTGGTTCACTGAACATAACCTCTGGCTCTGTTCTCCTTCTTCTGTGAATCTATTCTGAATGTTACCATTTTATTTGATCCCTTATTCAGTGTTACCCTGTCTGTCACTAAGTAGCTCAACTAAGGATACTATATCCTCCATTGAGTATAATGATCAGATGAATAAATTAACTAGGAGGCACTCACAGAGCTGAGACCACTGCACAAGTTTGCTGCAGAAATTAGTTATTCTAAGGACATTAAAAACATTTCTAATGTTTTATCTGCATCTGACATGGATCTGCATTGAAAGACACATATTGTAGTTACAGACAAGTAGTGCATGAGAAAATAAAGGCACTAATCAACTAGAGTTACCACTTCAAGGTTCTGTGCCTCTGCCAACCAGTCAAAATCAAATGGGACAGATGTGAGGCCACATTTGGGTTTGACCACCAAAATCTAATCACTTCATCCCTGAGTTCAAGTGGATGTCTGTGCCTAATTTGAAAAAAATTCTCTCAAGGTGTTACTGAGATGTGGTGCTCATGAGAATGGGCCGTGCAGAGGGACAGACAGCCCATAAACACAGTGCCTCCGGCTGCCACGGCTATCACCAGCACGGAGAGCATAAAAATGCCCTGTCTCATAAAGTTATGTACCAAAAATGCTCCTGCAGCAAAAACTCACCACCTGTTCCTCAACCTGTGACCAAATTTTTGTTGACAAAATTTATTTAGATATTAGTAAAATAATAATAACCACTAAAATAGTTTGACAAGGTTGAAGATAATTAATGACACTTTATCTATGAAGTACTTTTGAAAACATCAGTTGGCCAATTTCCTGTACATTATAATTCATAATCTAAAAACATCCATAAAAGACTTGAGAAAAAGACACATACATTCACAAAAAAAAGATAGCCACGTCCCTCACACTAAACACAGAAGAAATAATAAACAGGATGGGAAAAAAAAAACTACATGTACAGCTATCAAGCTTTGTTATAGGCTAAAGATTTGGAAACAGTTCGCAGTAGTATTCCTCATGAGTGTGGGACTGACATGAGGTCACGGACCTTTGACCACCAAAATCTAATCAGTTCATACTTGAGTCCAAGTGGACACTTGTGCCTAGTCTGAAGTAATTCCCTCAAGGCCTTCCTGAGATATCACATTCACAAGAATGAAACAAACAACCCAAAAACATCATCATTATCGCCGGCACAGAGGCATAAAAACAACTAAAGGTAAAATCACTACACAACTGTCTGTGCAGTTATTTCAGTCTGGGTTAATAATTATTCTCAATACAGATTCATCTGTCTGTGGAGTCACATACTGTAACTGGAGCAGAAACAACTAGTCTATTTATCAACAGCAGTTTTCAAGCATGAATTTTTTTTTAGTCTCTTTATCAACCAAGAACTGTCCCACTCTCTGGTTACAGGTTAATATCAGCTTTCCTACTACAGATTGTTTGTCAGCAGAATGTAGGATGGTGGACTGAAAGCTTCTCCACATTTTAGTTGAGTCACAGAAGCCTCTGGATGATCTGAGCGCAGCGACAAAATAAAAAGGTACCCTTGAGAAAAGAGCCCCCGTTTGCTTGACTGACTGTGCATCAACATGATCTGACACCAATAAAGGGAGCTGATGGAGTGACAGGCCCACGCTGGAGGACTGTGTGAGAAGCTGTGTGTTAAGTAGCCTACTGTATGTTTAGATGCAGCACTGTGATTACTGCAGCGGAGGTGTAGCTTTATCTGAGCTCCATCACCCAGCACGCCGCCAGCAGCATCGATGAATGATGAAAAGCCTTTTCCTGCCTGAGAGCTACTGTCCCTGTGGGGACTATTAGCCCCATCACACACACACACACACACACACACACACTGTAAACACTCAGACACACTGGGAAGAAAAGCACCAATTAAAGTTCAGACATGCTAATGATGTTCCCAAACATATCACAGGGTTTGAGTCAGTGAGCTATTGTTCTTAAACCATCACTACAACCTGCCCGCAGCCAAATAACCTCCACAGGGCTGAAACGATTAGTCAACCAATCAATTAGCTGACGGAAAAATAAGATCAGTTCATCCTTGAGTCATCTTCAAGCAAAAATAGTAAAAGTGTGTTTGTAAAATGACAGAATGTTCTGTTCTTTGGGTTTGACCGTTAGTCAGACAAAAGGGAGCAGTTGATGATGTCATCTTCTGCTCTAGGAAACTGCACACCTTCATTTTATGACATTTTACAGGCTAAACAACTAAGTGATTAATAAGAGAATTCATTTGCAGTTATTATAATAATAAAAACATAGCTGCTGTCTCACTAAATGTGAGCTATAGTAAAATGTTCTGGTTTCTACAGCTCAGTTAGTTCTTTAAGGTGACTTCTGTAAAAGAAGTGCAGTGTAATCACTAACAAAACGGCTTAACCTAAGTTCTCCTGTCCTTCTATATTATCTTGAAGCACAGTTTTCACAATATTAGTTACCATTGCCCTTAATGGACCCATTTGTCTTCCTCCTGGATCAAATACCAATATCACCCCATCAGCTCTGCTCTTTAACTCTGTTCTGACTCATTTTTCTTAAGTCCTGACTGTCAGCACTGCATTAAGTCATCCAGGCTCTTTGTAAACACTCCTATATAATCAGTCATAGGCCAGCCCTCTGCTCCCTGACCTTTGACCCCTCCCAGGTCCCCACTCTGGCCCCTGAGGGTCCAACAAAGGAGTCCAACACTTGATGGTGTCTTAGGACTTATGTGGTGGTCTACAGTCTCTCTAAATCTCAGGTTTTACCACCCCCCTCAGACTCTCAGCTCGTTGTCTCTCTTTGAGCTTTTGTTACAACGACAATGTTGACTTAAAGCTGGAAGACCTCTGAGTTGTGTTCACAGGAGCCATTAAATCATGTAGTGATGCGTGCACAGGACTGAACTGGAGACACTTTCTGTGACGAAGATACCTCTGAAAGGAGCACAGTATTTATAGTGACCTGTTGTTTGGCCTGAGACTGACAGACAGTCCTGTATCTGTCTTTAGCTCTGACAACCCCAGCAATGGAAGTTTTAGAAACATATATATCCACAAATACAGTCATTTAATCTGCTGCCTTCCCTGGTAGGCTACTGGTTAAGATGCAGAGCTCTCGCTGCGGTGCCCCAGGTTTGAATCCACGTGCCAAATGTCAATATGCGAGTCGTCAGTGTGACGATTCGCTGTGGTGACCCCTAAACGCGGAAAGTGACTTTCTTTCTTTCTTTTACAGTCATTTAATCTGCTCTTAATCTTAATCTGCACTGATTGGTCGTACAGCTTTTTGTATTTAGGCAACACAACACAACAAATCTCAGAGGTCGGTTTTGTTTTTCACATAGTCTGTTTTTTGGTGGTTAAAAAAAGTTAACGAAGGAGGAGAAATGTTTCAGGACCAGTGCTAAAACTCTGCTTTCTGCTTGAGAAAAAAAACTTTCTTTACTACTTCATGATGTAATCTGATAGATTAAATGTCTAGAAAATTTAGAATAATAAGATCTGTAGAAAAGTGTAAAAGGGGATTAAAACAAATTTTGAAAAATCTTTTTCACTCAGCGTTGCACATTCTTTTGCTTTGTTTCTCTTTTTGTCAATGTGAAAGAGAACTTTCAACTTATAAATGCATTGTACTCTAATTTGCACCCTTTTATTGCTCTGGGGAGCCTCTTCTATTATTAGAGAATGATAATGCAGTTTAAATCTATCCCAGGATAGAAATTAACTCCAGAATGTATGAATAATAAAAACTTTTCACAAAGGGAAATATTAATGAGGACAGACTAAACTGTCTTCACCCGCTTCTCCTTCCAGGTTCATGAGCTTCGAGGGAGAAATTGAACCAGTCAGCATTTCACCAGCTGATGAGGTAGCAGACCGAGGAGGAGGAGGAGGATACAGACAGAGAAGAAACGAGCTCTGCTGCAGCAGAACCAGTTATTTAGGAGTGGAAACAGGTTTTATAGATGCAGAGGGACCAGAGTAATGACTGGACACAGAACAGAACTGCTTCACTATGAGAAACATGTCCAAAAAAGAACATCTTTTCATTGTGTTGACTTCATACTCACCCATCTGAGTCCTGGTAGTTCACGTTCAGTCTCTTGGTGGAGCCCAGCAACTCTGAAAAACACAACAACACACAATAATAGTGGTTGACCATCATGTGATACAGTGAACCTGTTCATTCACTCGTGTTTCATGCATCCACGAGGCCCTGCGGCAAAGGTTCGTTTTCTCATAGGTGAAGTTACATGACTGACAGTTTCTGATGGACATGAACAATCAGACCAAAGGATGAACAACTGTGTTAGAAAATGGTCTTGTTCTTTGATTATATAAAGTCAAAGGCGGGATATACAGTGCAAACTGAAGGCAGAAGTCAACTCTGACTCCCAAGGGGCATTTCACTAATAAACATCCAGTCACCAAGTGTAGAAATTCTCATTTTCCCACTTCACATTTTGTAGCATTTAGAGACTGAGCTTCCACTGAACTTTGCGGAAACAAAGATAGGTGCGAACGTGAGTGTGAATGGGTGTCTGTTTTTATGTTGGTCCTGTGACCCGTCTAAAAATAAACTGTATTATTAAGAACTTGGATGCACACTTCCTATTAGTTTGACATGAATGATGATCACATCAGATGCCAGTAAAATGACTCTAATATGAGTCATACAGGTAAAAATGGCTGTTAAAGGAGGCGAGTCTGTGCCAGTAGGTGCACTGCACTAGAGCTGCAACTATTGGGTATGTATTCCATGATTATTTCACTATTTTTCTGCCATACACTTTGTGGATTTGGTCTACAAAGTGTCAGAAAATAGGGTAAAAATGCCCATCACATGTTCCCAGAGTCAGAAAAATTCAATGATATACATCATAAAATAAAATGAAGCAGAAAATCTTGTGAGCTAAGGAGTGGAACAAATGTTTGGTATTTTTCAGTTGTAAAAACTGTTGCTAATAAAGTTTCTGTCAAATAAACTAATCAATTAAATGACTAATCATTTCAGGTCTACACTTGACTGTAGTTTAGATGAATAAAGACCTCCATGATTTCACATGATACAAGAATCATTAGCACATACAGTGGTGTGAAAAAGTATTTGCCCCCTTACTGATTTCTTATCTTTTTGCATGTTTGTCACACTGTAATGTTTCAGATCATCAAACAAATTTAAATATTAGTCAACGATAACACAAGTAAACACATCATGCAGTTTTTAAATGAAGGTTTTTATTATTAAGGGAAAACAAAATCCAAAACTACAAAGCCCTGTGTGAATAAGTGTTTGCCCCCTAAACCGAATAACTGGTTGGGCCACCCTTAGCAGCAACAACTGCAATCAAGCGTTTTCGATAACTTGCCATGAGTCTGCCACAGCGCTGTGGAGGAATTTTGGCCCACTCATCTTGGCAGAATTGTTGTAAGTCAGCCACATTGGAAGGTTTTCGGGCATGAACTGCCTTTTTAAGGTCATGCCACAGCATCTCAATTGGATTCAGGTCAGGACTTTGACTAGGCCACTCCAAAGTCTTCATTTTGTTTTTCTTCAGCCATTCAGAAGTGGACTTGCTGATGTGCTTTGGATCATTGTCCTGCTGCAGAACCCAAGTTCGCTTCAGCTTGAGGTCACAAACGGATGGCCGGACATTCTCCTTCAGGATATTTTGGTACACAGCAGAATTCAGGGTTCCATTTATCACAGCAAGTCTTCCAGGGCCTGAAGCAGCAAAACAGCCCCAGACCATCACACTACCACCACCAATATTTTACTGTTTGTATGATGTTCTTTTTCTGAAATGCGGTGTTACTTTTACACCACACATAATGGGACACACACCTTCCAAAAAGTTCAACTTGTGTCTCGTCTGTCCACAGAGTATTATCCCAAAAGTCTTGGGGATCATCAAGATGTTTTCTGGCAAAACTGAGACGAGCCTTTATGTTCTTTTTGCTCAGCAGTGGTTTTCGTCTTGGAACTCTGCCATGCAAACCATTTTTGCCCAGTCTCTTTCTTATGGTGGAGTCATGAACACTCACCTTAACTGAGGCAAGTGAGGCCTGCAGTTCTTTGGATGTTGTTGTGGGGTCTTTTGTGACCTCTTGGATGAGTTGTCGCTGCGCTCTTGGGGTAATTTTGGTCGGCCGGCCACTCCTGGGAAGGTTCTCCACTGTTCCATGTTTTCGCCATTTGTGGAGGCTGACTTACAACCATTCTGCCAAGATGAGTGGGCCAAAATTCCTCCACAGCGCTGTGGAAGACTCATGGCAAGTTATCGAAAACGCTTGATTGCAGTTGTTGCTGCTAAGGGTGGCCCAACCAGTTATTAGGTTTAGGGGGCAAACACTTGTTCACACAGGGCTCTATAGTTTTGGATTTTGTTTTCCCTTAATAATAAAAACCTTCATTTAAAACCTGCATGATGTGTTTACTTGTGTTATCTTTGACTAATATATAAATTTGTTTGACGATCTGAAACATTACAGTGTGACAAACATGCAAAAAGATAAGAAATCAGTAAGGGGGCAAATACTTTTTCACACCACTGTAGCTAAATAAAAAAAGAAGGATATTTTAAGATAAGTGACCACATTCCTATAAATTTACACTCAGCAGTAAATACTACAACATAGATTAGCATATGATGTGTTTGTGTGGGTGGTTTTACTGGCAGGACAGGAGGGACAACAAAGACAGACCCTGAGATACAAAGTCCCAGCCTGGGTGGGGGCAGACTGGAGACCACAATTGCTCAGCTCGCTCTCCCTCCGCTGGTATCTCTGGAGGAAATCCAGCCAGTGTCAGGGAGGAGATATTTCCTGCAGAGAGTTTATTCAACACACGGAGACACCTGATCGTAAATCCTCCTGTGTGTCTCTCTGCTGGATCTCCTGAGGAATCTTCATTAGCCTCTGACCTGGGCTTGACTTCCTTGGCTGGGTCAGAGGACGGTCTGCTGTTAAGATGCTGAAGAATACAACTCAGTCGCTCTTTGATCTGCTGCCAGACAAAGACTCCCTGCTTCCACTTCTCCCGCCTGAGGCCTTTCAGCCGTCACCGCTGGGGCTCCACTACACACTCCCAGTTAGGACCAAGGTTCCGACCTCATCAAGTGAGACGTCCAGCAGCTCTTCCTTTTCTGTGCAGACTCAGACTGACTCCAGTCCAGTGGAATGCCGTGGCCTTTAAACTGGTCGTGCTCTCGGACAGTCTGCACTCTGTTCAGTACAGTGGCGGCCTGCCCTGCGTCTAATCAGCATGTCATTATAACGCCACGGTCACTGACTCTGCACTGTAAGTGAGAAAGCTGCATTGACTCTCTCAGCCTCTCAGGGTGGAGGTGGCCGCCGACTCTCAAACATCAGACAATCACAGGTCTGTGCAGAGGCACGGCTACAGCCAAGAACATCACGCATACCAGCTGAACAGAGACAAACCCAGTTACTGTCCGGCTTCTGCACATCATTACACGCAACTGTAGAACAGTTTCACAACAGAGTCTGCGTCAAGTCTCAGCTTCATCTTTTAATCTTGGTTGTTGTACCTACAAAGTTTGACATAGAAGAGCTGGTTCATCATGGCAACTGTCTTTTGAGAAACGTCTCTGTGTAGTAGTGCAGTACCAATACACATAGATGGTTTATGTCAGAACCAACCCCCCACACCCCTTTTTTGTTTGCATCTGTCATTATTTTGCACCTCTTTGTGGTCCCCCATTTTGGATAACTTTGCGGTCATTTTGCGTGTCTTTGTGGTTTCTTTTACATCTCTTTAAGGACATTTTGCATGTCATTGTAGCTGCTGTACGTCTCTTTGTGGTGGTTTTGCATCGTTATGTGTTTGTTAGTGGTTGTTTTGCATCTCTTTAAGGTCATTTTTCTTCTCCTTGTGGGGTCTTCCATGGCCTCTCTAAATCCTTGGGCCCCTGGGCCTGTGCCCAATCGGCTCATTTAGTCATTCATCCATGCCAATACAGCTACAGTGAGAACCACTAACATACAGAAGGAGATAATTAAGTTTCATGTCATGTGTTACAGACACTATTACAGCTCCAGCTACTGACCAGGAGGTGCCTCACAGTTTGAAATCCTCTAATGCATTATTTAAAACAAATAGGCCATGCTGCAGTTTTGTTTTTAATGCCACCACTTTAAAAGCTTTATTTGTAGATTACCTAATAACTAAATCTAAGGCATCCTTCAAAGACAGCTGATGCATCTTAAAATCATGACATGTGTAAAGAAAGCAAACAGATAGAGGCCAATAAACCACTATAATATTTTTAAACATCCGGTACTGGCCTGCTTCTTATTACATCATTGTTTTTTTAACTGCATTATCAATCCAGTTGCTATAAAGAACACAAGAAAAAAAAATACTACATTAGATTCTTAAGATAAGTACATCTTGGCCCCAAAATACATAAGTTCAGGGTCAGGGTTTAAGGGGGAGACGTTACAGTTATCAGGTTACTGGACCATATCCTGATTTCTCCCACTAACATTCTGTCTTGAATGCATACAGACCCAGTGATTGAAGGTGAGCGTGACACTGCTGCTGTCAGTGTTTACTATCAGATGTCACAAAAGGTCAAAGGTCAGTCAGCAGAGGGCTTTACAGGGGAGGATGGACAGGAGACTAGCAGACTTCAGCACAATACTCCTCTGGTTAGTGTTTAAATATGGCTGCTGAGGCAGTATGTCATCTTTAACATCTCTGCCCCCATCCCTCCTAAATTAACCTCCACCACCACCAACAACAACAGTGTCTGAAGCCGGGAAACACAGCAGAATATCCCTCCGGAGACTGGAGAACTGCTTTGATATGGGTTTTGTAATTAATGGGAATAAATTAGCACATGAAGCAAGACAAAATTAAGCAGTGAAACCACTCTCCTCATTAAAAGTCTTCCGTTCATAACATACTCTATGAACAAAAGCCAACAAAGGCAGTAAACTCTACTCCACTTGCTCCTTCCCTTAAAATGTGGGTCCAGTTTAGGGCAGGCAGATACAGACACATGAAGCAAAGTCTAAAACTGACATGTCAAGACGGCTGTATTAGCCAATCAATCATCACCTTGGATAACTTATTAGACTGTTCCGATTTGTTGGTGGGTGAGTCGGGAATTTGTTGTTGTTAACAAGCACCGACTCAAAGAGGGGTGACACATTTGGAAAACATGTTAAAAGTAAATGAATCCCCTACTTCTATGAAATAATAAACCATACATTGTTAAGAATAACACTGTTTCTGTCAGGTAAAAAAGAGACACACTTTGTTTAGCTATCTTTGGCTGTGCTCCTTATTCACTCCTGGCCTGATGCACAGCTGTCGTGCCCCCCAGTGAAGGTAAATTATTCCACAAGCAAGTACGCCACAACAACAAACAACACAGCTGGAGAAACAAATGCAAATATAACACTGCATGCATGATATAAAATAAAACTACTTTGACCAATACGAATTATAAGCACTAGAAAAATGTTAGCTGTATTTAAGGCAACAATTTGTCATTGTTTTTTCCAGTCATTAATACTGAGAAGCATCACATTTTGACCATGGCAGGGGTGGCACCAGGGCCAATCAGAGTCTAGGGAGGCCAAGGCCACCAGTGGCCACCCACTAGCTCCGCCCAAGCGTGTTTGTCCCCACCCTCTGTTATGACCCAGAGGAGGGTCTCCTCAAATAGTGCCCCTACCTGCCGCAGGAATTCCAGATCGCATTCTGAGTGATTCAGAATCAAGTTGTGAAAGACCCTAAATAAGCCCTTAGTGAATAAATGACAACTTAAATGTCACTCATCACTCCCAGTGAAGAAACAACAACCTCAGAAGTGTGTGAAGCAAGTAGGAGCCGGTTACCTTCCTCACACTAATACATAAAACTAACAGACACATCTAATTGCCATCATCTTTTCCACATGGTTTTCCATCATTTGACTTTAGACTGGAGCTCGATATTCTCTTTTGCATAATTTGTTTTTATTGGACTGTGAATAGAACTTTTTGACAGTCTGTTTGTAAATTGGAAGCAAAGCATCTCCCAAAAGGTCTTCACTCTGTGTAATAAAGGCAGTCTGATATAAAACCCCCCTCAGGGCCTGATTGACAGCTTGGGGCACAGAGACACTAACAGGAAACAGCCACCAGTTCTTGCTAAATCTTGCAGCCAGTGGTCTTCTTAAGGTTATCATCATCTGCTGGACATTTGTTCAAAGTTATTTTTACTGCTGTTTATGGAGCGAGGCGGAGCGGCCGAGCTGAGCTGGAGTCTGTCTCAGCTCCAACATTTGCAGGGGCTCGGCCTCTTTGTATAATTTCAGCTGAAAGTTTAATGTCCCATGGATCTGCTACCACAAGAATGCAGTGAGAGGAGGAGGAGGAGGTTTGTACAGAAGTCTGCAAGCGTGAGCGGTCTCAGACTGAAAGGGAATCTGTTGTAGAAAAAAACTACTGACTAAAATTAGACAACCACTGTGAGTATCAAATCTATGATTATACGTCTGCAAGCAACGCCTCACACATCTTTTTGTTTCTCAGGGCTCAAACAGCGACATTTTGGACAAAGCAATAAACAAACAAGGATGATATGTCAGCTCGTCATTCGCCTCCGACTTCTCATTATGGTGAAGTGTAAAGGCCGAGCAGCAGCACCACAATAAATTGGAGTTTTCTTTCATGTGAACCCTGGCCGTCCCCCAAACACACCACAACAGACTCCAGTCAGAAACTGTTCCCTGAAACACAGCTGAAGTCCGACTGCTGCTACTTAAGATTTATACTACAGATTACATCTTGTAGCCTAAATATAACCAGGCCTTCGAGTTCTAAATGCAGCTATAAAAAACAATTAATGTCATCATCTGGTTAATAAAAGAGGACTGATCCTACACGGCTGTTGGTGTGGTCTCTGACTGCAGACAAGACTGTTCACAGGATTACTACGATATCATCTCCAACTCTACGACACAGGGAGAGTGAAGGGCACATGACATGCTAAGTTTGCACTAGATGGCCAAAAGTATACACATACTGGAATGTTCCCTCCATATGTGACAGTAATATATGATATTGACACCAGATTCATCATGCTGCTCTAACAGCTTCCACTCTTCTGGCTTTAGTCCTTCCACCAGATGTTAACAGCTGGGGCACCAGAGAGTTGAGATGATGAGCCTCTTTTCTAACACTTTTTCTTCCTCAGCCACTTCTCTCCCTGTCTCTGCCACACTTGAGGATGCCTGATCACATCATGTACTATACCCTACACAGAAAACAACAGACACACCGTTACAATGCCTTGACAAGGCAATTTGTTTGTCCCACAGAAAATGAAAAGCTGCAAAATAGGGGGGTGCAATATATATCATCTACATTAATATAATTGTGGTTTTAACAATGTGCAAGTTTCAATGTTTGTGTATTGTTGTACTTCAATGCTTCAGTTTTAAGTAATGAATAAGACCTGTGTTCCTTAAATGTTACTTACATTAATATCATTAGTTATCAACAATTAAGCCCTTTTCAGACACGGTAGCTGTGAATCTGTGGGCTATATGACGTTAGATTGTTATCAACAATTAAGCCCTTTTCAGACATGGTAGCTATGAATCTGTGGGCTATATGATGTTAGATTCGTTTTATATTTGTGTCCAAATTTCACTGCCTGTTCGAAATCTACTGCCCTAAGAGAGAGAGCAAGTGCAGGGGTGGTCGATCGATCCAGAGAGCAAACGAAGAAAGGGAGCGGCGTCAGCAAGAACAAAGCAGTGAAACAGAGAAAACTTTGTGCTTTATGCTGTAGCACTATTGTCATCTTGACAATTTGATTCAGACATGCAACTTGTAAGAACGCAGCGGGCTATTTCAGTAGGTCTGAGCAGGTAAACTTGTCGGTAACACTCTGCCGGCTGTGTAATGCCAGTTTTTGTTCAGACATGAAGCCTAGAAATGAAATAGTTGGCAAAGTCCTGGGTAGGGGTGCATGACTGAATGGGGTTTTAATATACTATTGATAGGAGTGAGCTAGTACAAAGACTTCATCAAACACACTTATGAAGAATGCAAAATATCACCTGATATCAAATATCAACAGAATCCCAGAAAGTATCTAGATATCTTTTTTTGTCAGTATCGCACACCCTACTGCAAACTCTGCTTTGCAATGCACCACTTTCAGTTTGTTGCTGCTCTTTCTGGGCTCAACAAACCAAATTTATAATATGAAATATTTGCCAGAAAACGTTCAGCCATAGTCTCAGCCTATGATTTAGTGAAACTCTAGTGTGCGATAGTGTCACTTAGAGAAAGTGGGTTTATTTGATGTGGCAGGTCTGTTTGAAGATTTGAAGGTCTCGGGGGGGATGGACAGATCAATCAGCAGCAGCTCTCTTCCCTCCTCCTTCGTTTGGCCTTCACAGAACCTGGCACAGGAACAGAGGAAGCTCTGGAGTGTTTGTCCAATGCAGGAGTGGGACATGTCTGTCTCTTATCTGCAGACTGAATGAGGATGGTGAAGGCAACGTGGAGCAGAGATAAAGATTAGCTGCTCTTGTATCTTGTTGGCGCTCGGGGGACGAGGCCACGGCGGAGGCTTGTCCCTTCAACCTGTCCTCCAGCTCAAAGTCATTTTGGACAGTGATGAACAGCAGAGGAGACAAGAGCTGCTCCAACCCCCCCGAAGTCTAGACACGACGCCAAACTGTGCCACAATCACACACAGCAAACACAGACTGGTTTTATCGGTTTACTTACTGTAGCTCTGTACAAGACAAATACAGAAACAAACAGTAACAGTGAGGACCATTTGTCTCATGGCTGCAGTTCAATATGGCTAGACATGACTATCTACTATCTTCAAACACTTGTCAGTAACTGTACTGACAAAAAGTTTAATCCGGTTCTTTGCAAACATCTGGGCAGACTGAAGGGAAAGCCCAAGTGCAGAGGAATGTCCTCCTAGCCTGAGACTCTGTGATCAATGAGCAGTTTTTTGCCAGACCACTTGAGCTGCAGCTGCAGACTCCAAAGAAAAGACCAGTTTGAGACATACCAAAGGTCAGACTGAGTATTTGTGTTTTCACATCAGAGGACAGAGAAAGTCTCCAAAAATAAGAAGACTCTGGCACAATCTGGATGGGGAAAGTGTGTGAGAAGTTTAGTTTAGGCGCATGAAACTTTGGGAATTTCATGATTTGATTCTGATTCTTGGTAGCCGTCCCTGGTAGGCTAGTGGTTAAGGCGCAGCGCTCTCGCCGCGGCCCCCCGGGTTCAAGTCAGGGTTGCGTCAGGAAGGGCATCCGGCGTAAAACACATGCCAAAAGTCAACATGCAAGTCGTCAGTGTGGCGACCCCTAAACGGGAAAAGCCGAAAGTGACTTTCTTTGATTCTTGGTGTTAAAATTTCATTTTGATCTGCAATTTGTGTTTGCAGAGTTTCTTGCTCTTTTTGTCACACAACAGGCATGTTGTGTCCACCAGGTGTGCATTAACACACAGGGTCAGGTACATGTACCTGCAGTTGTTTAAAGACATCAAAACGCAGACCACAAGCAGTTTGACTTCACACTGTGAAGTCTGTGAAACTTTCTGACTTATCAGGACCCTCGGTGAGAGCCGGGATGCTGATTTTCCCGTCCTGAGAGCAAAACCAAAGCTGTTTCTCTTGTGGATGTAAAAACCTATGGAAAGTATTTGGTTTGGACTCACTGTGCTTTACTGAACACCATTACAGGGAACATAAACTCTTAGTTCTCCTGCTGCTGAGGGTCAGGTTCAAGCTGCTGGATGAGTTCTTTGGACAAAGTATCACGTTTTCTGCTTTATGCTAAGATTTTCTGGCACTTACAGTGGGGCAAAAAAGTATTTAGTCAGCCACCAATTGTGCAAGTTCTCCCACTTAAAAAGATGAGAGAGGCCTGTAATTTACATCATAGGTATAATTCAACTATGAGACAGAATGAGAAAAACAAATCCAGAAAATCCCAGTCTGATTTTTTTAAAGAATTTGTTTGCAAATTATGGTGGAAAATAAGTATTTGGTCACCTACAAACAAGCAAGATTTCTGGCTCTCACAGACCTGTAACTTCTTCTTTAAGAGACTCCTCTGTCCTCCACTCGTTACCTGTATTAATGGCACCTGTTTGAACTTGTTATCAGTATAAAAGACACCTGTCCACAACCTCAAACAGTCACACTCCAAACTCCACTATGGCCAAGACCAAAGAGCTGTCGAAGGACACCAGAAACAAAATTGTAGACCTGCACCAGGCTGGGAGGACTGAATCTGCAATAGGCAAGCAGCTTGGTGTGAGGAAATCAACTGTGGGAGCAATTATTAGAAAATGGAAGACATACAAGACCACTGATGATCTCCCTCGATCTGGGGCTCCACGTAAGATCTCACCCCGTGGGGTCAAAATGATCACAAGAACGGTGAGCAAAAATCCCAGAACCACACGGGGGGACCTAGTGAATGACCTGCAGAGAGCTGGGACCAAAGTAACAAAGGCTCAGTAACACACTACGCCGCCAGGGACTCAAATCCTGCAGTGCCAGACTTATCCCCCTGCTTAAGCCAGTACATGTCCGGGCCCGTCTGAAGTTTGCTAGAGAGCATTTGGATGATCCAGAAGAGGATTGGGAGAATGTCATATGGTCAGATGAAACCAAAGTAGAGCTTTTTGGTAAAAACTCAACTCGT
>NW_018128011.1:1030797-1036854 GCF_001952655.1 Monopterus albus | reverse complement strand
GTGTTGCCCAGCGACAGGCCCAAAACATCACTGCTCTAGAGGAGATCTGCTTGGAGGAATGGGCCAAAATACCAGCAACAGTGTGTGAAAACCTTGTGAAGACTTACAGAAAACATTTGACCTCTGTCATTTCCAACAAAGGGTATATAACAAAGTATTGAGATGAACTTTTGGTATTGACCAAATACTTATTTTCCACCAATTAACTTGCAAATAAATTCTTTAAAAATCAGACAATGTGATTTTCTGGATTTGTTTTTCTCATTCTGTCTCATAGTTGAAGTATACCTATGATGTAAATTACAGGCCTCTATTATCTTTTTAAGTGGGAGAACTTGCACAATTGGTGGCTGACTAAATACTTTTTTGCCCCACTGTAATTGCTGACATCATTTCAGTCACTTTTAAAGCAGAATCAAGTGTGATTATCGTCTGGTTTTCTCTGTAAACCGGGTTTCGACCATTGGTCGGACCAAACAAGATATATGAAGACACGTAATCACTTTTCTTTTAACCCCCTTGGGTTTCCTGGTGTTGGTTCAGAAGTGTGTGTGATTCCTACTTCCTCACGTTGCTGTTAGCTCCTGCAGTGAGCAGATTTGTGACTGGCAGGACGGAGCTGGGCCTCAGACATTCATTCAAATTTATCTCACTCTTAGCTTCTAAGATTAAAAAGCCACTCAATTTAGCCAGTGCCCCGCGCAGTAGGCGCTAGATGTGTTGTTTACATTACTGTGGAGCCAGTGGAGCACTGGGTCATGTAGTTCAGAGATGACGGAGGTTCAGGACAGTGATGGAGGAATGGATCTCAGAGGATCCATTGTGTGTGTGACGTCAATGTTATCAGCTCTGTGCTGGCCTTCTGATAAATGTGGCTTTAACAAAGCAGCGGGAAGAAGCTGGTGTGTAACAGGAGGACCTGAAGTACAGTGTTGTAGGGCTGATTAAACTGCAGATTATCCCCCCTTTTAAGTGTACTTATTGTAATTATTTCAACATAATGAATGAATGCTGGACATCTTCAAGTGTCTTTAGCCCAATATACATTTTGTTACTCAAAACCACAAACGCAAGCCTCATGATGGCACTAAAGAAAAAGTCAGAGAATCACCAGTGTCAGCAGGGCAACATGAATGTCTGAACAGAAGTGTGTGCTAATGCGTCCTGATAGTTTCTGAATTCTGATTCAGGTGCAGCCTCACATGCAGCTCACAGTTTCAACATGAGAATAGAGTGTGTGACAGAGAAGTGTGAGGACAACTGAAGCTAGTTGGTGAGTCTGAAGCAGAACAGCAGAGAGCGAATAGAGCAGGAGGAGGTCTGGGTTTCTCTGGAATGACACAAATCATCAGATAGAAAATAAAGTGCAAAGAAAAGAGAGGGTGGAGCTCGGTAAGTGAGAGGAGGTTAGTGAGTCAGACCTTATCAGTCAGTCAGAATCCTCTCTAATCTGTCACTATCACTCAGTGAGATTGCTGTTTCCCTCGGGGAGGGCTCTGAACTGGCACAATGCTTTAGCCTCCTGATCTACAAACAACTGTGTTGGGAAAGGAAGTGCAGAAGGGGGCCCAGCTCCGAGTTCCAGCTTTGTTCCTGAGAGCTGCTCCACACCTCGAGAGCCTCTGTTAACAATAAATACCGGCCCCCTCCTACACTCCTCGTCCTCTGACACCAAGTCACGGACAGGTTGTAGCTCAGCACCTCCATAACACACACACACACACACACACACAACTTTCAAATGTCCAGCTCTAACTTCCTCACTTTTCCTCCTGCTCATATAGACGCTCACTGAGGATCAGTGTCAACAAAAACCAAATTTACAGGCTTGTCCATGTTTCACCAATGTATATTTTCATTGATGTTCATGTTGTTTATACACCACAGGCTTACTGGCTATAACCAGGCTGCTGTACTAATTCATATAGTACTGCAACTAGGGCTGTCCCCTAATAGTCGACTAGTCGAGTCATTAGTCAACAGACCCGTAAGTCGATTGAGACTCTTCTAGTCGATCCTGTTTTTATTTGTTATAATTTATTTTTTTGTCAGCCAGTGTGCATTACAATAAAAAGTAGGCTCAGCCAGTAGTTTGTTGTCTTCTACTCACTTTGGTGCACCAAGAGGCTGGTTTGTTTATCCATCTCTGTTAAAGTGCAATGCACAGCCGTTTACCAGCTGTTTCTGTGACATGCATCCATCTGAACAGGACTAGGAAGCTAACAAAAATGCACAGGGAAAGTATTTCACAGAGGAATTATGACTGTTCACAGTGCAAGCTGGTAAACATAAACACACAGTAACAACATGCGTTGATTTAACTGAGAGGCGAAGCTTAAACTTGTTGGTAAACTCAACTATAACCACGTCTCAGAAAACAAAAATTGTCTAGAAGAGCACTGTTTCAACAGAAATACACGTATGCTGCATGTGTATACACACACTGTACATATATATATATATATTTATTTATTCAAATAATTTCACTCCCCATCCACCGCCACCTCCCCGAGCTAGACTGCACCCAACCCCTCTGAAAACCCAGGGGAAAACCCTGAACTTTATCTGCTAAACAGACCATAGACATGATCAGTCCTGCTTTTTTAATGATACACAACTCAAATGTCTTGGTTTGTACAATACAGTGCAAACAAAAAACCTCATACTAGACCCACAAGGGTCTTGAAATTTGAGTTTTGGGAAAAACCAAGCAGCTGCAGGTTGTTGAGATTCATCAATGGAAAAGAATTAGAAGCAAACATCTATATTGCTTTACCTCTGCTGCGTGTTGTATAGTGTGCTATATCCTCTGTGTGTACTAAATGTGTCAGTCGCTCATCTGAACTAATAGACATGTTCAAAACAAGGACTCTGATGTGTGGTCCAGGTCGATGGGGCTGAGCAGCTGCATGGCAGCGCAGCAGAGCCCCAGCCCCCTGAGCACAGCCGGCCTACAGCCGCAAATCAGAGTCCAGTCGACTCCGTGTGAGGCCTACAGGCGCTGGTTTGCACATAAATGAGCCACCAACGTCAGAATAACAACAAAGATAGAAAAATGAGTGCACAAGCCGAGACCTGATCATCTGCTTAAATACATAAAACACAACTTTTCAAAATGCAAGTGAACACAAGAGACCACACACGCACTTTAAAATTGCACCTCAATACTAAATATGTAAATAAAGACATGAGAAATAAATATCAATAGGATGGCTTTGACTTAAGTGTATTTTGTAAGACAGCAGAACAATGTAACCTTAGCAAAATGGGGAAACCAAGAGTTTAGTGTCAAAAATGGGTCCTTTGCTCGTCTCATCTGCAGCTTCATGACGCATTGTCGTTCATTTCACTCTAAATGCTGACGGGTTACGAGTGTGTTTTGGTTGCAATTTGCCAGGAAGCCAGAGTCAACACAGTCTAATGAGGAGGCCAAGATGGTTTAAAGTATGTTTATCCAGCTGGAAGCTGCTGACACCTGCTTGATTCACACTCGGCTGTGGAAAGGCTGATAGGGACCCTTCAAGCTGTCCTGACCGGGAGACACCAGAAGACATCCCCAACACAAATGTCCCCTTGAACATGTCTGACTGTAGAGTACAATCTAATAGGAGCTAATGGACAGTTGACAGTGTAGCGGCGGCTGCCTGGCTCCCGCTGGTGTGTGTCTAGTGAAGCTTGTTGGACCCGTACCGGGCAGTAAAAACTCACATTATGACACTGGTGTGTTAATAAGAGGCTTGCTGTCCTAAAGCTCAGCCCCTTTAGACAATGGGTGGAAAATAAAACAAGTTGTTCTCAAGGAAATGTCTGAAAGCTGCTGATGAATAAGTCAAACATGTTGGAGCATAAGCCTTTTCTTCTAGCTCTTTCTCTAACTAACTATACAATAACATATTAAAAAGTGTAATCCTGTCATACTCACCTCACAGGTTTCAGACACAGGGGCTGCATACTGAGCATCAATGTTTTTATCGGTGCCAACTGAAAAAGTTGAGCAATAGGATAATACGTTTTTGATTATTTACGTTTTTGTTTGTTTGCTTTGCTTTGCTGTTCTTAGAACCTAAAGAAAAAAGGCAAGAGAAAAGAAAACATACATACAAAAATGTACAGTTTTAGTGTCTGTCTTAAATGGTAGGGATAATGGCAGTACTAGTAAAAATCTGGCTAACACTTTTTGATTCCCAACAAAGGAACTGATACTATATGTACCTGGGAAGTATTCTTGGGAGGTTTCCTATAATTATAGTGAAACTGGAGCTCCCCCAAAAGAAACCAGCGCTCCTCTGGGACCAACAACGAGTGAACTCTTACTCGTATATACTGTATGACAGCATCGCTAATCCTTACAAGAATCAAGCCAAATACAAACCCCATGTCCTGTCACTTAATCACATAAATAGTTTGTGATGCTGCCTTTTTCTTTTTGTAAATAATGTGTTTCTCCTCTCTCTGTTTTTAATACACTGTAGATGTTTAGATTCTTATCCATCACATAGGAATTATACTGGAGAGGCATCTGATCAGTCCCACAATCATTCGGAGGCTAGAATCCGAATATTTAGCTTCTTTTCCCCACTGTCTTTGCCTCCAAAATGACTCAAACTATTAAACATTTATCATAATAGTTCCCAGTTATTTTTCTTCTTATCAAAAAACAGTTTGTAGTTAAAGAGTTAACACATTGGTAAAAGGTCACGATGGTAAGGATAAGTTAGAAACAACCCGATTTATCCCTTTAAAGCTGCTTGAACCCCCACAGGCTGTGTTCAGTAAAAGCAACACAACCAGTCTCCAGTGCATCTTATTTTGTGAAGCCTTTGAAGTATTGTTTTCCCAGTGAAGTGTCTCAGGGTGGAGTGTGATGTGTGCGTTTTGTGTTCCTGTTTCTGTCTTAACCTAAAACAAGAAATGGGCCAGCACTCTACACACATTGTTCAACAGGATGTGAGCTCAGCCCCACACCCGTTCCTCTGCTCATAATGGACCTTTCCTCAGACAAGCCTCCATCGTTCTGGACAGTCGTAGGACCTGACTCCCTCCCCTCACCACTCCAGCCTCTAGCATGTGACTAGGCATGCCTGTTCAGCTGGCAGCCAGTCTGGGCGTAGCAGATCATGCCTTCACTTTCAGTAACAGAGATAAGGGGACAAATTCACTGCAGCAGAGAGAGATCAGATAGCTTCACTTTCATTTCTGGAAGCAGTGTTCCTTTAACCAACAACAACTACAGAAATATGAATTGAATACAATAAAAAGGAACATAGCACTGTGATAGACTGGGAACCTGCCTAGGGTGTACCCCACCTCTCACCCAGTGTCAGCTGGGATTGGCTAAAGGAAGTTTTCACTGCTGGAGCAGTGGTTACCGCTGTCGCCTCACAACAAGAAGCTTCCTGGTTCAAGCCCGGGCCAACCCGGTGTCCTTCTGTGAGGAGTTTGCACGTTCTCCCTGTGCCTATGTGGGCTTTCTCTCCAGCTCAAACTAAACCTAGACAGTGAACAGTACCCGATACAATACTGATCCTTCCTTTACCCTATTCCGCTGCGGTTTGTTCACCTCCACCTTAAACAACTATGAGTAAGAGAAACTGAGGGAAAAACCTCTGAGGTTAGGAAACACTTTTATATTCATAATACATAAAACCCTTATTTGTTTATCTTATCTATCAGTCGCAGGCTCGCTCTCCTGTCAGGAAGCATTGTTCAGACTTTTTTGAGCTCATCATGTGTGACACCTGTAATTTTTGGCTGCAGATTTTCTCCCTCGCTAGTTTCCACAATTAAGACGATATTTGCACTCATTCTCTGTGGTAGCACTTGTCATAAAAGTATAAATTCAATTATATTTTATTATGGAGGTCAAAGTTAAAGGTGGTGCTGGACTACATTATATTTAGAGGTGTTCCCAATATTGTGACGCTCTCACCCGTTTAAATTATATTGAACTAAAAGTTACATATACAGTAACTAGGGGCGCAGCCACGTCGAGTGACAGGTGGGCAGGTCATTGCCATAGATGGCAGGCCGCCAGTGGAGGAGAGAGCTCCACTAGAT
>NW_018128011.1:1027251-1030722 GCF_001952655.1 Monopterus albus | reverse complement strand
TCTTCATAAAACCAATGAGTGACGTCACTGTGGGTTTATACAGTCAAAGATCACGATACACAATATATTGCAATTGTGTAATCTACTTTTGGAAAAACTATCATAAAATAAGCAACACACCATCATTTGCATAAAGTCTCCTGTAAAAAAAGTTATTTTTTTAATGCACTCAGAAGAGGGATGTGCATTTGCATTTGCAGTCCCTGTAACTTCCAACAACATAGCATTACTTGGCACGTGAAACGATAATTAAAAATCTGTACTGTTTTAGAGATAAGATCCAATATCGCAAAACGTAATATAGCGATAATCAAGTGAATCGATATTCTCTTACACCCCTATCTGCTCTGTGAAGGACTCTTAAATAAACTGGAGAAAAGGCTGAGTGCTGCCCAATTCTGCCCAATTCTCTTTGACATCTTATATGAATGTCAAGGACAGGAAAAAAAAGTAATGAAAACAAATTGTTGCCACAGTAGCAGATCTGTCAGGAAACAACTGTCCAGTAACTGGAGAGCAGTTGCATTACATGCTCAACACAGCAGATTCACTAGAGGCCAGATACAGTCAGCTACTTTGAAATTCTATGTGTGAATGGTGCAAAAAAGAACCCTGTCTGAAAGTTTCCCCTCCTCTTTTCTGCACCCCATTTCCACAACCACAAAAACCTGATGACATATTCAGCATCTGAGTGAGAGTCTGTTTGAAGCTGTGTTACCACTGGGAAAAGAGCAACGAGAGTCCGCTGGCAGCGGTGCAGCACCCAGGAGGTCATGTTCGCTTTGCTCTCTGTCCTCAGCCGAAAACTTCAGGAAATACTCAAGTACGCTGTATTTCACCAGAGCCAAATTCCAGGGGAAAGGGAGATCGAACATATAGCCGTGGGGTCCACATACCGACACCATGACATCACTGCCTCCATTCTTCCCTCTGCATTCAAATTCACTCTGCTGCTCTGACAATGGTTGGCACAGATACAACTCTGGGGATCTGAGCGAAAAATAACTGGATCTTTTAGTCCACAGCTGTGAGCCAGATGTCACGCTGAGCTGTTGGCTGCCTCTGAGTCTCAAACTGAGCTGATCTTAAACCTTTTGTCAGTTTGAAGGTGTTGGAAGAAATAAACAACAGTCATATATTTATACAGCATATGCACAAACCAAGGTCTCTGAGTGAAAATGCACCTGTGGTATCATCCTACCACCATGTTAAATTTATACCATCATTTACAGATGAATTTTATCAACACATTCAGTATTTTTATAACTACATATCTTTTTTACACATTCATTAACTTGATTTTGATAAAAGTGACAAACAACAGTGCTCTAATAATTTAACATCCTTTTGCAAACTTCAGGCCACATTAAGGATTTATTTAAAAATCTTTGCTGCCACAGCAAAAATATCAATCCAGATCAATCGATCAATTAACCAAACACTAGAGTGATTCACCCAGGTTGCCTGTAAACCAACATGGCGAGTCACATTCACAGGTGCACTTAAGACCAGTTCACCCTGAGCATGTTTTCAGACTGGTTTGTCACTAGCAGAGCAGAACGCCGCTCTGTCTGTTCAGACTCCTGATGTAACTTTGAGCTTTAGGTTTCACTTTGCCTCGCCCTCTGCAGCCTGCCGAAACAATCGGTAAAATCAGTGAATGAATCCCCAGATCAAAGTGAAAACAATTTTTGTCTAGTACATTTCTGCTGTTGGGCATCCTGGTGAAGACAATCAGGAGCTGTGCACGGACAGACAGATGTTCTGACACTGAACACACCATTCACATCTGTTGAGTGAAGCACAGTAGTCTGACGAATTGGAAGAACTAATTTGTAGCAATCACTAAAAAAAAATTTGGTTACAACTGTCAGTGAAAATAACTAGCCTATATTAATCCATATAATTATCATTATCACTTTCTATATTAACTGTATTTACAGCAATCTCCACACAGAGACTAAAACCAGCAATAAAATGCCTCAACTCATGGTTAATGTCTGTTAGCTGTCGGTCCTGGATCAGCAATAGACCTCCGTTGTTGTTCGAAAACAATTAAAAACACATCAGGGAAACACACCGCTGCACCAGGTAACACATGCTTCCATTATGAAACACCAGACCCAGCTATGCTGCATCAAAGTCTCCGTGCTGCTATAATTTCTGGAAGTTAGTACAAGTCAGAGTCAACTGTGCTTGCACGAGATCTTGCACCAGCTCCCCGTTTTGTTTACCTTCCCACTCTCAAGTCTGGGGTTTGCTGATGAAGAAACATGCCACCCCGTGCAGCGGTGTGTTTCACTGATGTATTTTTTATCTTTTTTGAATAACAACAGAGGTCTATGGCACAGACGAACAAGCTGGACTGACACACTGACAGACATTAACCGTGAGCAGAGGCAACGCATCGTTGATTTTACTCTGTGTATGTGGACTGTTGAAAATACTGTTAATATAGAAAATGACCGGCCTCATCCTTTAATTTGGAAATACATCTTTACATGTATAACCTCTGTGGCTTACTCACTTTTATGATTTGCCTATAAACATAAGGAATACACATTCAATATTATTTTCTGCATGTTGAATTTTACCAGTATAACTATATATAACTATAACATATACCATCATCATCCCTATTTTGTGGCTGACAGTGTGATAAAACCGCAGCGTCACACTTTCTGCCCCAGGAGCTGTCCTTCTCCGCCACTGTAGAAAGGTTCACTCTGTTGCTTTGAGGTTGAACTGGTTTAATCCATGTTTAGCTTTTGTTAGGTTGTGTAACTCAGCACAGCTCCTGAGTGATTCTGAGGTGCTTGATAAACACATGCCAAGAACTTAAAAAAAAAAAAAATCTAAGGCCTAAACCCACGCCTTATCCTTTTCCTGCCCATTACGTCAAAGTCAGGACTAAACCCCTAACAGCCAGAGGTCCTGAGGGGCCCTTCTGTCCCAACACACAAGAGCTTTGTTTCCCTTTCAGAGGTATGACTAGCCTAGTTTCAAGGCTATAGTCGATCTGTCTGTTTAGTGGACCAATTAAACATTTAACATATCAACAGTAGAGTTGACAGGCAAACACTATCAGCTCAAACACAGAGGCAGAATTTCACGCACTGTCTGAAAGGCTTTAACACTTTCCCTCCAAGCTGTCTCATCTGGAGGAGAGTGGAAATTTCCCTCCTCATTATCCCCTCGGTTTATGGTTTAGTGTTTTTTTTAATGGCAGAGTGGAAGAAGAGCAAACAGAGTCCCACTAAACTTCAGCAGAGTAATAAGTGACTGACTGGCTCAACAATCTGTATTTGCTTGACCTTGCCTCAAAGCAGAGTACATAAAGTAAAGGAAACATCCAATTTCTGAGGTTTCTTCAACATGTGAATGGAGCAGTGAGGGTGCAAAGCTCTGAATTTGTTCCAGTGACATACAAGGCACGTCAAGTGACTCAGTTATTCCCCGTTAGTCAGCAGG
>NW_018128011.1:1015107-1027221 GCF_001952655.1 Monopterus albus | reverse complement strand
GCAACTGCACACAAAGCTCTACTGTAGCATCTGGAGAAAGACACACATTTGCAAATCTGTAAGTGTATCAGACGCTCTCCCTCCCTCCAGGAGTAACAGTACATTTACAGTACAAAGTAGCTGGCTGGCCTTCGGTGATTCTGTAGTTCTGGACAGTTGTTTTCTGCCTGAACGCCACATTATGTGCAGCCACTAATATCAATGATTTGTTTCCACACACTGTTCTTCTTTTCACATCCCAGTAACTCGTTAAAGACAATGAGACCATGACGAAAAGTGTTTCCTCCATTTTGTTTAAAATTCCTTTATGTAGTGTAGTGGAGCAGGAAACAACCTTCTGTTTCTATTGGAATCAACACAATCATGATTATTTTTGATTCCACATCATTTGAAGATTCTTTGAGGATTCGGGAAATAACTTCGGAATTTGGCTGAGTGTTATGAAATGATGGTACAGGATTAAAATGGTCGGCAAGTCTCAATTTTGCACGTTCATAGAAGATTATCTCTGTGACTCCAGCGTATGTAACACATAAGAGTCACAAGCTGGGGCTATTCCTACCTAGGAGCGAGACAGAGAGTTCCTACGCTGACTTTTGGCAGCAGGACGACTCCTGGAACAGCGTGAGATGTCGCCACACTCTCAGCTGCAAAGGAAATTGGCAAATGAGTTGTAGTAGTAAACCCTGCCTTCAACAACACCCCCCTGTTAAAATGGAGTAGTCCACATATCATCATTTCTGTCTCCTAAAATGTTGTCAGATTGATGCCGGACAGCTTAATATCATCATTTCTGTCTCCTAAAATGTCAGATTGATGACGGACAAATAAATCATCAAAACTGATGTATCAGAAACAGAAATACTGTTGTTATTTATTCCACACATTTTAATTCCTTGTCAAAACCTGTCGACGGCATTAGCCACAAGGCGCCTTGATCACTGAGAGGAGGGTGGGAGGATGGGGTTGCTATGCTAGTGGGAGCTACTGTAGGCTGGAGCCTCTAGCCTGCAGCAGGCTGCAAAGGTCTACAGTCATATAAATGATAGCTTTTAAAAAGCTCACTACTCCCAAAACATCCGTCCTCCATCAGATTGGCCCTACTTGATCACCGTCTCCTGCGGATGCCAACAGCTATAGGCCCCATAATGTCAACACAAACAGGAGTCATTTTCTAAGCTGGGAAAAATGATAAAATGCTTTAAACAGAACAAAAACTACGTCACCCAGAGAATCTGTGGGCCAGTTAGGACTGATTCTCTACACTGAGAGTCTTGATAAATACCAGGCCTGATCCATACAAACAAAAAAACTGTGTCTTAGAGGTAAAGGAGACTTTAAAGGAGAGACAAAGGTGCTGCAGAGTAAAATAATAAAACTGGGATTCAGCCAGGGCTCAAAACCGGAGCTGATTGGCTGGACCAAGTTTGAACCCAAACTCATGAATAAAACATGAGACAGATATGTGTGGAAGCACAGCAGACATCCAGAGGGAGCATTAGTCTGCCCCCCTCTCAGCAGAGACTCCAACACGCTGTTCGCTGTTTTGTCTCACCTCTCAACGGCCGGCTGTTCAAGGAGGAGCGACAAGTTTACGAGGCTCCAATAATGGAACACTGATGAGCTGCAACACCGAGCATCACTCCACCGGGTCAATAATAACGCCTCCTGGGGCACACTTCTGTTAAAAAGGACAGATGGGGATGTTATAGGCCAAGGAGGCTTTCACTTGCTTTGTTTGTGATTGAAGTGTCTAAAAACCCACCACAGTCCCTGGGTTTTTAAAATATTGTAAATTAAGACATTCATTTTTAAAAATTTCTAGGTTAAACCATTGAAGAATATGAGCTTTCATGTGGCAACTGCACTGAAATAAGATGTTTTACTTGTAATATTTAAGACATTAGGGCTGGATTAGTCTGTCTGTGCATCCATTATCCCAAAAGTCTACACTCAACTCCTTAATATATTATACATTTATTAATTTTAACCTATAGAAACACTTCTGTTTTAATAAATGACAGTACTATTGAAACAACATTATTACTGAAGTGTTTCTTCAAAACATCTTGCCTATAAATATCAGAACTCAGCACCGCACCACCTAAAAAACAGCCGACACATCGACTCTCATTTTACCGGCTCATGTTTTAAAGCCTTTGTTCATCGCGTGTGATGTGAAAACATCAGATTTCCACACAGAGGAATAAAAAGCACGTGCCCTGTTCTCAGTTCAGCGGTAACATCCTCTCTCCTGATTGGCTGCTGACGGCTCAGTCAGCTTAAGGGTCAGTGAGTGCGTTTCTATCCACCTGTTTTATGCACATTTGCAATTTGAGCATAAAAACTTGAATAGAAATGCAGAAAATTCAAAATAAAATGCTAGAATTTTGGACCCAAAACGTATCCTTTCTTATTCACTTTGTTAATGTACAAAATCATTCAGTCTTTATCAATGAAAGTCAGTAAAAATCAACTTCAACAGAGCAGCAGAGTCACAGTGTGCTGACTGTACACAGCAGAACTCTGAGAATGAGATTCCACAGCACCTGATAAACAGAGCTGGACCCCTTTTCCCTCCCTCCCCAGTGCCATAATTCCTCTTAATCCTAGCTGGACACCATCTGGGAGCTCCTTGTGATTTGGGTGATAGCAGTTGGGTGTGGGGCAGACACCAGATGTCAGGAAGATGGAGTTTGGGTCACACATGTCACTCAGAAGTCATCAAACCTTTGGAGAAAAGGCTGTTTATTAGCTATAAGCTAATAAATACTTTATAAGCAAAAAAGTACATTTTATATATACAAGTTAGGATCGCACTAACACACACAGAAGGCTGGACCACAAGGCAGAGAGGACAGGACAGGCAATAGCAATCTTTACTAATAGAAAGTATGTCTGAATGGCAATATGCAGGTAGATAGGTAGGTATTCTTTCTCTACTACCAGGGGACGACAGGTGATGGCAGGTAAGGACAACCTTCTAATGGGCGTGGACAGAATAAACAACAGGTAGATTCAAATTAACGCTTTCCTTCTTGTGTCTTTGCAGGTACAGGCATGGGCCGGTGAGCTGATAACAGGTAACAGCTGTTTCACAAGTGGGAACATGAACAGCCTGTTCCAAGGCAAAGCCTCCCAAGCAGGGCAACGACAGACGAAGATGATCTGACAAGGAAGCGCCAGGGAGACGCTGCTTATATGCACGGCTGGTGGTGACTAGTAATGTGCCCCAGCTCTTGCCAGTCAGCCAGGTGAAAAGGAGCAGGAGCGTACCTGCCTGCAGGCCTAGAAATGGAGTCCATAGAGACAGCAGCAGGACATAGAAATACACCACACAGAGCAAGTAAGACCAAGAATATGACAAAACAGGGCTGTCAAAGTTATCATGATATTAACATACTTTTTTGACGTGCGATTAACACATGCACATTCTATGATTATGACTGTTGGCCTGCCCAGTAGTTTGGAAAATCAGTAGTAACGTGGATGACGAGCAGAAACAAGCCTCCTTGAGCAGAAACGGATAAAGAAAAGGGTCTTCTGAATGGCAGGTTCAGCTTCAAAGTCCTGTCAGATGGTTCTCTCAACAAGACCAAAGATATTTGCATTTACTGTCGATGTAAATTGAGTTACCACCGGAGCACGAGTCTCAAATGCCACTTCCTGGCCAAGCTCACAGCTGATGCAGAGAGCCCTCCTCCTCCTCGCCAAAGGCAGACCACATTGGATAGTTTGCACTATAGCCACTGTAACCAGGATACACAACTTGTATGAAGACCAGAAAGCTAAAGGGGAGGAGGCGCTGGGACAGACAAACAAGGTCACACTCACTAGTGGACTTCTCTCAGTAATCAGTTCCTCAGGGTCGGAAGAAGTACTCAGATCCTTTGCTTAAGTAAAAGTAGCAATACAACAATGTAAAAGTCCTCTGTTACAAGTTCAGCCTTCAAAATGTTACTACAGCAAAAGCACAAAAGTATTAGTATCAGAAAATACCTAAAGTACTAAAAGTAAAAGTACTCATTGGCACATCTCACATAAATAGAACAGATAAAAAAGTGCAATTAATTTATGATTAATTGCAAATTAACTATGAATTAAAGTTCTTGTCTGTCCTTCAACATCGTGCCCCTGTTTGGTCCACAGATCAGAGACACACCATCTGTTCACCTGCCCTCAAACTCTTTACCTCCTGACACACACTTCATTTATCCTCAGATTTCAGAGGTCACCGGCGATTCCGGACGCCGACCATGTGGCCGGTCCCATAACATGTGAGAGGTTACCTGCCCGATAAAGACTGACCTCTTGCCGGCCCCTGGGCCCTCAGAGGCCCTTTTATTAGTTACTTGAGCAGAAAACAAAACAAACTGTCAGGCAGAGACGCCACGACATGAGTCATATGGAAAGAGGAGCTAAAAGAAAAGGAGTAGTTCAAACTGCTGGGTAGAGATCATTCTTCCATACAAGTCCAGCTTCCATCAGATTGGATCGACAAACATTTGTTTTGTATTTAACATGTAAGCCCTGATACAAGATAATAATCTTTATGTTTGATAAAGCAGGGGGTTTACTGTGTGTTTGTTTTGGGTTTTATCATTTTTTTTTAAAGACAAATGAAAAGCAAACATTTCAAAAAATTAAATAAAACATAAATGTGCATATTCCTATATAAATTTTGAGCCATGATGTTCAGTCACCCAGCTGGTCGGCAAGACACCAGCCTGCAAATATTGTCATAAGTAAACCCTCCAAATCATTTCTAAAAGCAAAAATGCCAAAATTATTTTCTGACTCCAGGCAATAAATAAATAAATGCTTGCTGGTGTTTTCTGGCATCTCTCACAAATTTAAAAGGTTCCTTAAATACCAAGCATCTCGTTTTGTACCAATGGGACATTCTAGGTCATACTAAAGTCCAAATTACACAGCACTTTCCACATTTACACAGTTGTGACAATCCATTCAATGTAGATTTAGTTAAAACACCCATGAGGGTCCACACATACCGACTGTTTACTGCTGGAGTACTGAGTATGAGTTTCTCCATGTGAGCAAGGCAATGGGAGAGCAGAGCTGACAGACTATTGTAACTGGAGATAACAGCCACTGTAGAAGAGGACAATGAATTCTACAGTTACACCCAAGTCAAAATCCTACAGGGATCTACAGGAGTCATTTTAATGTATACAGTCCAGACAGTAACACTTGTTTTGTCCTTCAGGCTCTGTGCTTCAGCTCACTCACTCTGAAATAAAATAATGAATAATGGATACTGCATTAAAAGTGGCATCATTATCTTCTTAGGCGCAGGTGTGACAGCGGCAGGAAACAAAAATAAGCCTGTCAGCGCCTACCCTACCTGTCTGTCTGCCAGAAACAAACTGCAGCAGCTAAATGGTAAAATTTCTACAACAGCAGTTAAATGATTAAAGCTGATGTGGGTTCACTTAGTATCTGTAAAAACTCTCCAGGTTCTTCCTCAGTTTTCTTGGCTGGAAAATAAAGCATCATGGCTGCACTGACTTTCCTCTAAAAACCATAATAATAATAATCAGAAGACCAATCAAAACAGGGGGACGGATGAAAGTTCAGGGTAAGGACACGCAGCAGACGACCACAGATAATACTTAATCAAATGACTTATAGAGAGTGCAAAAGCACTGGGGAGCAAACAGTGTTTACCTAATTACCAATTATATGAAGCTCCTACAGACTTAAATTGCTCTCATCACACTTTCAGTAATTAAATAGTCCCTCATATAGAGTCCCATATAATTTAACTGAGAACAGCTGCAACAACTAGTGACATAAAACATTAAACCAAACTAAAACCACAATGTCCAGTCCAGAAATTCCTGAATTTTTAACTGGTCACTGGGAAATTAATTCAGACAAAGTACGCCACAACAAGAAAGGAAAAGTCATGTAAAGAGTTTTATGCAATGAATCGTGTTGTATTGTTATGCACTGAATGAAGCAAAAATTAAAACACAAAAATTCCTCATGCGGCTCACTTTCTGAACTACGATGCAGGGTGGGATTCATCCCCACCAACAAACCTACCAGGACACAGGGGTGATACAGCAAGACATTTGGTGTAGAGAGTAAAACAAAACAAATGGCCCATCCTGTAAAGCTGTGGTCAGTACAAAACTTTAAACTAACGTCAGCTCTGCTCTGACTGTACGGGGCACTGTCACTGTGCTGGGGAAAAAGGAAACCCTCTCAGTTTTTGTAACTGACCTTAACTTGACCTTGCCCAACTTTCCAAAGTTGGGCAAGGTCAAGCCAAATAATTAAGTCAGTCACAAATAAAGCTAAATGCATGAAATAATTACCCACTGCTGCACCAGGCCGACATTAGTAGAGAGACGGACACATGTTTAGAGTCAAGTTAAACACAAAGAGGGAATAGTGCAATGCAACAGCTTCACAACAATGGTCAACCATTCTTCCATGAGACAGAGTACGTCCTCTACATGAGTGTGTTATAAAGTCGAGGAATCAGAAAGCATACTTTTGCCATCTCAGACAGCAGGTGACCCCCAATCACTGACAGACAGGCATCAGCGTCGAAGCAGCAGAGTAGGTGTACTTACTATTCCTGTTGGTTTTGAGTTTGGCCAGCAGCTTCTGAGTGGACGGCAGGTCTCCGCTCTTCACTGCCTGCAGCAGCTCCTGCTCCTTCCCCATGCTCCACCCCACCCTCGCGTTTCAGCCGGCTTTATTTCAAACCCTGCAGCCTCCTCAAAGCCTCATGCTGAGCACCGGTGACATGAACCTGCATCAGGTGAGGCTCTCCGCTTCCTCTCCGTGACACTCAGCGGAAAGCACAAAAACAGCCCAAGACACGAAGTCCTCTCTCCTCTGTGTTTCTTCTGAGCCTGACGAGATGGAAAAACTCTTCTGCTGCTTATTTTCCTGCTCAGACTTTTATATGCTTCAGTATTTATTTGGGGGGGAGAACTTATTTCCAGGGTCCAGCAGAAGGGTTGGAGGTTTGTAGAGGTACTGTTGCTGTGTCTAGAGGCTTATGGGGTCAGGAAAAAGAGCCTGAGGCAGAAAAAAACAAAAAACAGATTAGTTTATCTAATACAGTACAACAGGTCTCCTGTCTGCTGCATGTGTGGACATGAAGTATAGTTAAGTGAAGCTGAGTTTTTCATCAAACCCAAATCCAGTACTACATCCATTTACCCAGTCCTAATCCTTATCAAATCTTATGGCTGCTAAATTAATCAAAACACAATCTTGACCCAGGGCCCTATGAGACCTCCTTTTCAATGGGGAGATGCACTGCATCAAAACAAATGTGCCTAATTTCTCCAAAAGCCTCATCATCAAGTGATGATGAGGAAGAACAGTAAATGTATCCACCCCAGGTTTGCGCACGTTTCTACTGTACAACACTTATTGTCTTTACAGATTAATCCGCTGCTTATTTTTCAATTAACTGATTATTGATTTGGTCGAGGAAACTTTATCAAACTGTGAAAAACGGCCATCACAATATCAGAGAGCCCAGTGTGACTTTAGGATGTCATGTTTCAAAACATTTGGTTTGCTCTGAAGTCAGACCACAGACTGTCTATAAAGATGAAGGACGTGACAGCTCCCAGAAATGAAGCCAGAGTGAACCAAATTAATAATTCAAAGTACAAATCAAATTATTTTTTTCCCAGAGATTAGTTCCATCATTTGTATAAAACAGAGAAGACACTGTAACCAGTAAATATAGGCTGTTGTGGTTTAAAAATAACTTATATGATTAATGTGTAATTGTTCTGATCAATTAACTGATTGATTCACAAAGTTATTGCTTTTGGGTTTATTGTTAGAGCTGCAATGATCATTAATTATGCAACTATTTTGACAATCAAACAACTGCTTTATGTAGTTAAGTAAAAATTCTAGTCTAAACATTTCATTCTTGCTCATGTAGCATTAACATAGCCTATAGACAAACCTGACAGTCAAAGAAGGTACACACACACACACACACACACACACACACACACACACCTGTCACAGGTGAGATTAGTGCTGTAAAAGAACAGTGACGTTGTGTGTAACCTCCTGTGAGCTCAGAGGTCGGTTTATTTACAGCTCGCCAAACAACTCTGGATGATCCACTCCTCTGTGCAAATACTGATGGGACGTCCAGAGTCTTTGCTACAGCATGAGAACTTAAACATTTGCTGCACTGGGTCAAGTCAAGTGTGTGCAAGGTTTTACACCAAACAAGAAGAAAATAACCTCCTGGTGTTCAGACTCGACCCTGTGCCACTACTTCCCTCGGGGCTCTGTGATGGATTATACGCTTGCTTTGGCCACGCATGGACTTCATTTCAACTTCAGAACAGCTACTTAAACTCTTCCAGCTCAGTGGCCAGGCCAGAGATATAGGCGGAAGAGGTTGGCAGAGTCAGTCATCTCTGCTCCAGTCTTCCTACAGACAACTGACATTACTGTTGGCAGTCCTGATCTCTACATGAAAACATGCAGCACCAGGCTTCAGACATTCAGTGTTTCTATGCAAACAGAGTGTTTTGAAGAGTGTTTGCAGTCGGACCACAGAGTACAGACACTGTAGAAACACCGGTGTGGCCCTGCACCCTGCTCTTGATTTCTGCTCTGTTTTCCTGGTTACAACTTGTTTCATTACATAACCAGGCAGCCACAGAGGAACACAGGGGCCTAGGCAGAGCTAACAGTCCCATTTACACTGATCATGGCCCATTTTTCTTTCCTTCCACAACCCTCAGGCATTTTGTGTTCTCACAGCATTCATGACAAGAGGTACAACGGTCATATATTTCACTCTGACACTACAGCGACTCAGTCAACTGGCTCTAAGTGGACATGAGTAAACCATTTGATTGCTCAAAAAAATCACTTTGAGGTCAAATTTATCTTGTGCATGATGAAATGTTTGTATCATTTTGTAAATACTGTTCTGATCCCTTACTGTGAATTTGTTTAATATATAATTACAAGACACATTGGAACACACTGAACTCGAAAGGCATAAGAACTTATAAACTACTTGAATAGTGCAAAAAGCTCTGTTTTGATTAACCTCAAAATGTTTTTTTTATACTTTGGAAAAGTTATGGCATCCTTCATTTTAAAAATCTGCTAATTTGACCATTTTGTGCTCAACAATCCCCCCCAAAAAACAACTGTGAGATATTATTTCAAGTTTGCCTGAATTAAAGAGTCATTCTTCTATTCGGGGAAAACGGAATAACAAGCACTGCTAAACCTTTCTCACTAGAAGTCTTGTAAAAAATAAACACTGCATGGTGAGGGCGTAAATTAGGAAGCAGTATGACCAAAAAAGAAATTAAAATGCTGTTATGTAATGTAATCGCACGCCGATTTGAACAGTTGTTTCCAAATATACCGGTCTAGCACAGGTCTGGTCTATCACTGAGCTAATATTTTTATAAACGACTCAATATAAAAGAGATGTGAAGGGGGTGAAGTTTTCTCGGCACCGGAGAAACTGGCATAAAGCGGCAGGACTCTGGCATGTAAACACACCGGAGACAGCTCGGCCAGCACTGACCTTTGTATCTAAGTTAGTTAAATCACTTGTAAGGACCCTTTTCCTAAAATCATTACCGTAAAGAAGAAGCCACAACGTTCATAGAGGACTTACCTATTTTAGTGTAATGTCCAAGAAACTTTTCAACCTCCGAATTTAAACACCACGGTGGGTGGCAGCTTGGAGGACGAGCTGGAGAAGTGTTCCTTATGTTGATATTCCAGAAAAGTACTGTCGCTTTCCTTTCGGCTTTTCATCCAGCAGTAGTAGCTTCCAAGTGTACCAGATTACTGTTTACTCCGCACACATAACTGACATAAAATTGTGCGTATTTTATGACTTTAATACTTTATACGAGTCTACACTTATGAAGCCAATGTTCCTCCGGCTTTTCCCTCCAAACCGCGAATGCCACATTCTCTCCGCTGGATTATCCAGAGTGTGTTCACGGTATCTTTGATCAAGGTACCGTGAACACAACACAAATCTTCCGGCTAAGACTTTCAAAATAATATATTTTATTGAAAGTTGACAAAACCTGTTCATCTGGATTCTGGACGTTGTTCTTCATCAAATAGAGCTGTCTGCATGTCATGGAATTGTAGAAATATCCATTCCTTTGAGCATTCTGCACACAACATTATGCATCTGTCATTCATACCGTCATATGATTAATTGCACAAAAGCTATAAAATAAACTTTAAATATTTTTTTTATCAGTAATCAGTCTGTCACTGGGTAAAAAAAATTAAAAAAAAAATCTGTGTGGAAATATCTTGTTCTTTAGTTTCTAAATGATCTACTATAGTTTTAAGATTTTTTTTTTAACTTTTAAACTTTTTTAAACTTTCCACATAGCCAAACTAAAATAAAAAATAACTAAAGTTTAAGAACATAAATAAGTTTGGGGGGGCACTGTCAGCCGTTGAGCAGGAGAGCGCAGATTTGTGTTTGTGTGAATAGCCCAGTCTCATCATAGGTCAGAGTCGGGTCATTGACGCTCGTGCTGACCTATCCATTCGGTGAGAAAAGTATTTTGTGCCCAATGCATTATGGCTAAATGCATGGAATCGTCACTTCAGCTGTAGTGACCCACGCAACGCATTACGCTTAAGCTAACTAGAGGCCGATTAGTCTCGTATCTTGATGTTGCAGTGTTGAAAATCTAAATATGGTAGGTCAGCCTTTACAACTCTGAAGCAGCCCAGAAAGTTGCAGTCGGTGCATCGCTAACCGTATCAGTGATTCTCATCAGCTAGTCATGAACTGTGTCTGCCTGCTGATGCTGCTGAGTAGGTAGTGTACAGTGGCTCTTAGGGCGAACAGACAACTAGACAAGAACTGTGATGCAAAGCCAAAACAAGAGCTAAAAGAGATTAAGTAGAGCTGCATTGTTGGCGAGTCTCTGTGAAGTTGTAACCACCAGAAACACTTTTCACCTTAGAGAGACACATTTGATTCAGTGTTATTGCAAATAGAATGTCTCCATTACTGAATTAGAAATAGTTAATATGTTGAAATATTTATTCTAAAATGGGAAAAAAATGGCAAAACATTTATAAACAAATAAATTTTATTATAATACATTTTATTAGGACAAAAACACAACAGTCTATTATTGTTCTTGTTGTTGCTGCTGTAAGTATAATTTATTAAATATGTTCATAAGAGTCATACAAACAAGTACACACAAGATGACTGCAGGTGAATTTGTCATTGTATTGTGGAAAATGTAGCATAACAAATAAAACTAAATTAAAATAAAAAAACCCATAAATCTGTATATTCCACAACTTGAAACCTACACAGGACATATGTCCTGATGCTAAGGCGGATTAAATTATAATTTTCCTGTAAATCAAAATACAAGGTCTTCATTGAATCTACTTGATTGCTTACATTTAGGGAAAATTCAGTTCAGTTGAAAAATAATCAAAAGCTCCACATCACATAAAAATATTCTAGATATTCAGCTAGAGAAATGTGGAATGTTTATAAACTTTAGCATCTCTTGAAAAAAAAAAGAGAATAAAATAAAACAAAAACAGAGAGAGCCCTGTGATAGACTGGCAACCTACCCAGGGTGAACCCTGCCTCTTCCCCAGTGTCAGCTGGGATTGGCTCCAGCCCCACCTTGACCCTCTTCAGGATAAGTGGTAAAGATAATGGATGGATGAAAAAACAGAGCTGCTTCCACTCTGCTGTTCTGTTTCTCTGTCTCCTCTGTCAGCTGTCTCCCCTTCTCTGGTACAACCTGAGGACCTTCCGGTGCAGCGCCTCCCACAGCTGGTTCCCCATCTGCGGGTCATGGTTGGCAAAGAACATCAGAGGCCTCCTGATGGAGTCATAGTAATGATCAGAGAATGCTGCATAGTTCCTGGTGATGAAGCCATAAGCTGAAACCTCCAGGATAGACAAATAGGATGTCCTTCAGTCATTCAAGGGCAATGTAATGATGGCTTACACCAACCCTTTTCATAAGCATCAAGCAACTTATACATCCACTGTTTACACACTGTGTGTGAGTGTGTTAGTTACCTGGTCACAGGTGTGTAAGG
>NW_018128011.1:990957-1014459 GCF_001952655.1 Monopterus albus | reverse complement strand
AAAAAGCTAAATATGGCAGGCCAGCCTTTAAAAAAACAAACAAACAAACAAACTCTGAAGCAGCCCAGAAAGTTGCATCACTAACCGTATCAGTGACTCTCATCAGCTAGTCATGAACTGCGTCTGCCTGCTGATGCTGCTGAGTAGGTAGTGTACATACAGTGGCTCTTAGAGCTAACAGACAACTAGACAAGAACTGTGATGCAAAGCCAAAACAAGAACTAAAAGAAGTTAAGAGGTTAAGTAGAGCTGCAGAGCTGGTGAGTCTCTGTGAAGTTGCAACTACCAGAAACACCTTATAGAGAAACATTTGATTCAGTGTTATTGCAAATAGAATGTCTCCATTATTGCATTAGAAATACTTAATACGTTGAAATATTTATTCTAAAACGGGGGAAAAAATGACAAAACATTTATATACAAATACATTTTATTAGGACAAAAACACAACAGTCTATTATTGTTCTTGTTGTTGCTGCTGTAAGTATAATTTATTAAATATGCTCATAAGAGTCATACAAACAAGTACACACAAGATGACTGCAGGTGAATTTGTCATTGTATTGTGCAAAATGTAGCATAACAAATAAAACTAAATTAAGAATAAAACAAACATAAATCTGTATATTCCACAACTTGAAACCTACACAGGACATATGTCCTGATGTTAAGGAGGATTAAATTATAATTTGTAGTTGTGTTTGTAGAGAAACCATAAAAGGAAACCTTCCTCCCTGCATCCTCTTCAAAAACTCTGATCACGGCTCCATTCACCCTGAGGAGGACCAAGGACATATGGGACATTTTTTCCAGAATTTAATCACCTATTTTTTTTATGACCACATTCCCATGTGTAGTCCCCAGCAGTACTACAAGAACATAACTATATTCATGACTATGTTGTCATGAGTGACAATATACTAAAGCACAGCAGTAATAATATTTTAAAAAGTTGTATGTGTGGGCAAATACTGCACATTAAAAAGAACTTAAAATGTCCTTGTATCTGCTTATAGTACATTATAGAGTGGTACAAACCATGATTTAACCCCTGATAAATGCTAAATATGGAGACTAAAAGCTAGCAGTGATATTCCCTGCAGGATAAAAGACTGTCACGCTGTCCACTCAGGTGTCCTCAGTCTCACCTGAAGACAAAGTCATGGCTGTCGATGTTCTTCCCCTGTTTGGATCCTCAGAGGATGCCTCAGTTTCCCACCACAGCACAGCGAACACCCAAAGAGACGAGAGCTGTTGAGGAGGGACAAGGTCAGTCCAACAACTGCAGAGGAAAGAGGAACAGTAGAGAACCGTTACTCACCTACAACTATCAGAAATCAGTCTGTCTCTGTCACTGTGTAAAAAAAAATCACATGATGATGTCTGTTTGTAGGTCAAAGATCAGGGCCCTGGTCTAGGTGTTCTGAAACTACAGTATATGTATACTATGTGTGTACTAAGATTTGTGAATATGTACAGGAGTCTGCATAAGATGTGTAGATGAAGCTGCAAATATGTACACAAATCTACAAATTGTTATGTGTAGAAATCTGACAGTATTTGCACTAAAAATCTGAATCTAATTGGTCTTTTATTATGAGTGAATTGACTAGCCTATGTTTTCAGGTTTTGCAAGTTGATGTCCAACTGACAGTCAATAAGCTGCACTGTTGCAGGTTTGGGTTTAGGGTCTTATTGTTTTGACAACAGTTCCAGTTTTGAAGAACCAAAAAAAATAGAAAACCAGACTCATGTCAAAAAAATCAAGTCAGATCTGGACAACTCAGCTATCCACATATGGCGAATGAGCTGTGGACCATACCATTAACAGGAAGTCCCTTCCATCCGTACAGAGGTGCCTGGTTCTTCAGCTGCTCCCAAGCGGATCTGGAGAAACTTCCTGCCCACTGAAGGACCGGCACAGAGAGCCTGAACTTCGTTCTGAGGACAGGATCATTCCTCACAGCCTTCCTCAGAGAGCATGAAGCCTCTATCTGCAGACAAATAGATATACAGTAAAACAGAGCACACATACAGAAAACATCTTTTTTTAAGGAAGCTGATGAATTACTACAAAAACCACAGCAGAACCTTAATTAGCTTTGAGTGACCTTTAACACGCTTTCTATCTTAAAAAAGTGAATGAGTTTCACTATTGTGAAGGTGATTATCAGCTGGATGCAACGAAAGCAGCTGGAAAACTCACACTTTCTTCTTTTTGTTGAGCTGCTGGCATGATTCCCCAGTCCACCTAATCTTCACCTGGAGTATCACTGCTGCCACCTGCTGCCTGCTCACTGACATCACAACATAATCATACCGCTACAGCAGCACTTGTTTACTACAGCTGTGGCTGTTTTTTAGGGTCATGTCATCCCTGGGTTATATCAGCCTGGTCTCACAGCAAAATGAGAGAACCAGAGATATTTTAAACTGCTTTTCAGTCTTCAATCCAGAATAATGGCGCAATGTCACAATATTTGATGAGTTATCGTGACACGTTGTGGGCCAACATAGCCATAATACAGTGTACTGTGAAACTGAGTTGGTAATATTGATGTCAATATTTGAGAGCTGAAAAAATACAATACAAATACTGTAGGCCTATATTGGCTGACATATAACATAAACTATTATGTTATGGCTCCCTGAGATGTTTTTTAAAGAACTGTAAGCAAGGAACACACTGAGCAGAATATTTTAGAGTGTAAAAATGATTTTGTTACAGCTCTAAATCAGTAAATGACTACTAAATGACCTCAAATGTAGGGTGGCATCTTGCTACTTGGAAACACTAATAGGATAATATATGAATTAGAGTGATAGTCTATAGGCTACTGTATTTGCAATAAGCTGATAATAGCCTGGTCAGTTTATCGATCTAGCTCATGTTTTTACAATGCATAATGCTAAACAAAGTGAGGAAAATAATGCACATGAGAAAATTAGTGGGAGTGAAGTAATAATAATAATAATAATAAAATGTATTTATAAAGCACCTACCAACTCAAAGAGCACTAGGTGCTACATCAAAAAATTAAAACCAAAATCTAAAATTAGTCATTACATACATTACAGTCTAAAATTAAAATCTTTTCTGCTAATAAAATTCAAGGTCGGTGACTTGAACTGAAACTCTGGCTAAAGCCCTGCATCAAACACATGGACTTGAACATTAGTGGCTGTGCACAAATACCCGAAATAAACTATTTTAAGTAGCCTACAGTGCATTTAACTAACTTTCCAAACCCTTTTATCACTTCTTTTACAATAACTTCACTGATCAACAGCCTTTTCCAGCTAGTGTATACAATGTGTATTAGTGTAATATCATATAAGTTGCCTGTACTAGTTTTACATTAAGATCCCCACTGACCCTGGAGCAACAAGTGAAAATTCAACCTGAATTGGTCCTGCACTCAAACACAACCAGGTGATTTCAGTTCACCTACCTGTTGGTGGTCAGGTTTCTGTATTGTCTGTATAAAATTGCACAGATGATGAAACTGAAGGTTCCCAACAGGAGGAAAAAACATTTCTTGGAGGATGTTCCCATTATTCCCCTCAGAAGCTTTTTTAATCGCTGACATGGACTTCCATTGCTTTCATATTTTTCCTGTCAGGTGAGTTCAGATGAAGTGAAAGCTGCTAAAAAGGGTGAATAACAAATGAACCAGGCAAAGAAATAAAACAAATAACCCTAATCACCTGCTGCCATGATAAGTCAACCCCGCAGCCGGCTCATTCATTGCCAGGTTGATAGACAAATGAAAGCCTTCTGAAGCATGGACTCGCCATGAACTCTGGTTCAGTGTTCTGAAGCATCTGCTGTGGATAATCCTTAATATTGCATTTGCATATAGGTGAATTAAGTCTGAGACTGTGGCTGTGCCTCATGTCTCTTATATGATAGTTCCTCACTCCTCTAGGGGCCGATTCCAGGTTGAGCAAAGATCGAGGATGTCCCAGGACTCTAATGTGTAGTCTGAGGAGCGAAGAGGCTGCTGGAGGAGCCATGAGCAAAGATATGTGAGAGCATCATTCACACAAGTCTTTTATGGATTGACACACACCTTTATTGCCAATTGGATTGAGGCACTGAAATGTCACTGTGATACTTCTGTGTAAAAAGGTTGATACTGCGTTGAATAGCCTAGTCAAGTGTTACATCACTCGCAGGCCGAATAGTTTGGTTTGATTTTATTAAACCAGAATCAGATGTAATGGGATGTGAGTGCTTCCAACTCTCTGTAAGGCCTGTGAAGCCTGGTGGAAACATCCTAAACTGTAGGTGAATCCCAATTCCCTTATTTTATCGTTCCTCGATCCCCACTCAGCCCAGAAGTTGTTCCAGTCCACCATGATAAATGACACGCTGTTGCACCTATTTCTGCTCTGTGGAGCGAGGAGGCTGACTGGAGGATCGGAAATAAGTTTGTGACTGGACACTTCACATGAATGATCAGAGGAAAGAATGTCTCATGTCAGTTAAAATGTGTTTCCTCAGTTCCTCTCTCCTCACATTTTACATGAGTGGGACCAAGATGCAAGGAAAAGATACTACCAGAAAACATGAGCTAAATAAAGATGCTACAGATTCCTCCGAAGTCTAAGTCCATGACAGAGAATAATAGAGCCAGAGGCAGGAAATGGTTGTTATGTTTCAAGAAAAAAAATGTCACATTTATTTTCCCAAAAGTACAAATGTAACTAAATAGTTGATATCTTTTTTTAAATCCTGGGTCCAATGAGCTTGAATGATGTTGTTGCAGTTGTTGTTTGTAAAAGCAAACTGCTTCAGCAAACTAACTGCACGGTTTAAAAGGTAAATCAACTGTGATACTAAATATTTTCACTCTAGTGATAATCTTTGAAACTCACACACTACCCAGCAGTATTTAAAGTAACTAAAATTAGTTTTACCTGTTGCAACATTAAAGTAGTGTACACATTAATGCAACAACAAATTATAATCCAAAAATATAATGTATTATTCCAAAATGGGCCATGCTGCATAACAAGTACTTTTTACTTTTGGGACTTGGAGCATACTTTTAAAACTTTACATAAAAGGAAGATTTTTAATGTGTTTTCTTGTAACTGAGTATTTCTTCAGTGTGGTACTGCAACTTTTACTTAAATAAAGTACTTTGTTCTCCACTGCTAGACACTAAGTGGTGTTGAGACTTTGGCTCTCTGTTGTATTAGTCCACTAGCTGCTGTCCAGACAGATGAGACTTAGTCCATCTGAATGTATCTACCCTCTCCAGCATGTCGAAGACTAATTAAATAAATACATAAATAAAACATTTCACTGCAACAGGGACAGATTTAAAATTTAAAAAGTAAACTTACAGTAGTTTATATTAAAGTTTTGTTAGTCAGCGTTGCAGTGGGAACCATCCACTGCAGCTACGAGTCAAATGTGAGCAGCAGAAGTGATGAGGAACTCCCTGAGAGGACAGACGACGTCTCAGTCAGCGCGCCTCAGGAAGAATAGAGCTTCGACTGCTCCTCCACATCTCCGTCCGTCACCTTCCCCTTCTCCCTCAGCAGCAGAAAGATGGCCATCAGCTGCTCCTGTTGCACTCTGGGATGTCAGTCGCCCCCGCACAAGCGCATACGCACACACACACACACACACACACGGACTCACAATGTGCTGGGCTGCTGACATGTAGCATGTAGAAACAGTTCAGCTGTGGTCTGGAAACATGACAGCAGCAGCATATGATTTCGAGCTGTAGCACCCCCTTGTACACGCATGACGTAATGTTTGAAATAACCAAACACAGTAAGTGTGTTTTCTTCATTATGCTTTGATGCCAAAGGCCAAATAGCTCAGGCGTCCCTACTGTCCAACAGAACAACCCTTTTTTCTATTCTCTCCACTCTGAGCTTGTGAATCATGTATCCAATTCAACACGCATGGAAACACATTCAGTACAAAAAGAAATCATTCCAAAAAGAAGCACTGTATGAGTTAAACATGAAATAAAAATGACAGTACTAAAACAACAAATATCTGTGGGGTTTTTTTTGTTTTGTTTTTTGCTAAACATCTCTTTTAACAATCCAGAATTTACAAAAGCCTCAAAAACCTACTGCTGGAACAAACACAGAAACATCTCCACGGTTCCACATATTTATTGCAGGTCAAACATTTAAACCAAACTCAGAAGAATTCAAACTCCAAACACAACGACTAACGATGGGAGGGCGTTTACTTCTGTGGTTTTAGGTCGAATTTCAGCATAAACGTGTTGATCTAAAAGAAAACTCAGCAGACATAGATGCTGAGAGTTTATTGTTAGGTTGCTGTTTGAGACGCACAAACCAGACTAAACACAGGTTAAACTTAATCTGAATTTAGATCACAGAGTTTAATAGGTTTTAAAGTCTGTTAACAAAAAATGTTACACAATTCTTTCTCAGCTCTGAAACCTCAATAATGTCACACACTTTATCTCAGTGTAACTCTTCAACCTTTCAGCGTTCAACGTTTTCTCCATCTTCAACATATAAAGCAGACAGCCAGAAAACAGAGATTCCTGAAGGCACTTTGGTGCCAAGATGTTTGCTTTTCACAAGCACCTCTGACACCACTACAAGAAAAAGCCAACTAAAATAAAATCAAGCACATGCCACACAGTTGAAGGTCTGATCTTCATTGCAGGTTCATCGTTTAGTGCTCCTTGTTGTCTTTCTCACAGCTGTATCAGCTGCAAGAAAATACAGAAGACAAAAAGAAGAGTGGTGCCTTATCTTGGTCATTCAGGTGCTCTGAAATATGAGAAACAATATAGAAATGAGTTTTGACTTTCAAAATCTAACAGAAAATATATTTTAAATCTGTTAAGCAGCACAACACAACAATCAGTTTGCCAACTATGCTGTTACAGTATGTTTTAGAAATGTACATCTTTTTTTTCTGTTTCAGGCATCTGTTTGCTGAGCTACTGCATAAAAATCAAATCAAAAAGTTCTTAAGATCTGTATCATCAACTTGTACCCGGTACTTTTTACCATACTGACTCTGAGAGACGAGACAGTCCAAGTAACTACAAAACAGTGCTGATTTATTCCATGAACACAGGTAAACATCAACATTACATGCTCAGGTATCTTGCACCTCCAAACTGCACGCAGGCAGATGTAAGATGAAAGACCCTGAACCCACCAGGCCTATACATTATATCCCTTCGGTTGGGCTAGCCCCATACTACACAGAAACGTCAACCGAGACGTCTCTGTTGCCAGCTTTGCAGCTGGTCATAGCAGTAGTCAAAACATGAGGTAAATCAATGTGTGTCTGTTGGTTAAGTGGTGTGTAGCTAAAAACATTCTCACGACCTCTAGTAACATGTCGTGACTTAAACATAAGAACATATTATGGCTAAAGCTACAGTTATACACGTCATAATAATAATATTAAACATCCTGTCTGCTGACAGTCATCAACTCTTCTCTCTAGTATCCTTGACCAGATGTACCCTGTAGAAACTCATAAGCATGACTAAGCATTTAACAGTCTAACTAGACATCCTATCTCCACTAAACATTTCTAATACATAAAGTATCTATCCAATATCTATCTGACTAAAAATACCTAACAACTTCAAGTCTGATTTAGTTTTAATGTTATGTTATTGCTATAAAGTAACACATACTGTATCAGTCACCACTGCTGATTTGTAGTTAATGAACTAAAACTTGCTTATATGGCACTTTAAATGCTGGGCTGAGTTACTCAGATCAGAGGTTATAAATTCACGTTTAAGGTTTGTGGAACACATCTGGTCAGAGAAACCTCACATGTGAAATGATGACAACACAAGGACATAACTTCCATTGGAGACAGGGAGGATGTGCCTGCCTCTCTTTTCTTAATCCTGATTTTGTTCCTCTGTTTCTTCAGTGACAGATTTAATGTCTAGAATCTCTATACACACAGTTCTCTGACTAAAATTCAGAAAAGAAAAACTATGAGTTTGTACTAATGTTTTGCTTCTTAGGCCTTTTGCTGTAGAAGCCACCCTAGACTTCTGATTGGAGATTTAGTCACTCTGCAGTTTGATGCTAAGAGCTGATTTCCACTGTCAGTGTATGTAAAAGCACTGAAGCCACTGACAAAACATTTGCATCTGTGATTTCATTAACTCACAGTTTATTTGACAAACCTCCTTAAACCACTCCGGTGTGTTCCACTAAAAGAGTTCAAGTGTGATAGACGGCACTCACCATTAGCTGTGGCGTTAGCAGGCAGCATGCAGGGTTAGCAAGCCGAGCAGCACAGCTGGACAGAAGCTGGCCGATGTGGCCAAGACTGGAATGAATAAATAAACTAAAGAAGTGAAAGCTCAGGCCACAGTGACAGGAAACCACCACCAGAAGCGCAGCGGCATGAGACTGGCAGAGAGCTGCTGGATGGAGTCGGTGCATTAAATCACATTCAGCTGGTGTGGGTACAGATCACCACATTCCATAATCCCCAGCATAAATTCAACTTGAGCAAAGGCTTAATCAGACAGTAACTGGAGACGCACTCGGGGGTGTTTTTCATGTGTATTAACTGTGTTTGGCCTGTAGATGGCGAACATAGGCAACAAGCAGTGTTCCTAGTTTAACAGACTCTGGCTTTATTCAGCTGTTACCTGCTAATAGTAATAAAGAGAAATAGAAATCAACACCCTTAAACATCCCGACTGATGATGTCTCGTACACTCGCAGCACTGGGTGACTTTCAGCGGTTCACATGCTGAGTCTGTACAAACACAGTGTGGTATAAAGCTGATAAGAGTTTGATGGGCGGCTCCTAAAATCAGAGCTGTGCCGATATAAAATTCCACACCCACTGAATCAAACTGCTAAAAATGTGGCAGCTGATTCACCTACTGAGATTGAAACATGACTCCCCTGTCTCTGATTTACAAATGACATGAATTCAGTATATTACAATAAAATAAAACCCGGTCTCAAAAAGCACCCTATAGTTGAATCTTAATACAATTTTGCACATTAAATGTTATACTTGGTTCTATTTATTACAGCCGTCTTCTGTTTTTCTGCAGCTTTTCATCTAGGATTGTTATATACCTGTGTTGTGTGCCAGTACAGTGGCAAATCCTCTCTGACACAGTCAACACACGCTAAACATCAAACATGTAGAATTTCTTGTTGCATTGTATTTTATTGTATTACTGTCCCTGTCTTTAAAATATCATTAGTTTCTTACTGACTGGTTTATTTGCTTTCTCATTTCAAACAGTGAGTGTATTCCCACTGATATCAGTACTGACATTGAGAACATGTCCTTTGTGTTTCCTATAAAAGCCCGGTGAAGGTTCCTGCAGGGTCTTTTGTGTTTCCTCTATAGATGCTTTGTCCCCTCTGAGCACACATGACCCACATTGGCTGTTTCCCTGCATCTCAGGCCTCTTATATCCATTGTAAACTAGTTTGTAGTAGGATGAACTCACACATGTTGGTTTGTTGTGTTTCCTGTTAAGGAGCTCAATAATAAGAGGATAATGCAGGATCTGAAGCCATGCGCAGCAGTGTAACAGCTGGGTGTCACTGTGTGAACAGCTGGGCCACGTGACCCCTTTAACCAGCACTGAACATCTGGACCTGGCTCCAGTTAAAGGAGGATTCATGAGGTCTGAAGGGAGGGGGTGTCAGCGAACACGTTGCAGGGAGGACAAATCATCATTATTGATTAATCAGTCATCACTGTAGGTTATCTGAAGCTGATTGCTTATGGGTTATTTTTTCTTTTTTTTTTTTTATCAGCAGATACTTCCATTGCCAATATTCTCAATTATCAATGTGGCTATTTGTGGAAATGCTGTCAGAACGTTGTGGTATTTAAATTAGCGCCCCACTTGAATACTTTACACTACAGTAAATGTTGTGTTTAACCATGAACTCTCATATTTGCAGCACAGTTTCCACTCCAGCCTAAAAAAACATGATTAGTATTTTTCTGTTGGTGCTTGTGTAACTTCAGAACATGGTTACAGGTCATGAGGGAAGTGTGGTTATTATTAAATACTGAACAGAATTTCTATTGTTATGTCTAGTTCCAGGTTGCAAAGTTTAACTGAGTGAGGTTTGGGCTTTGGAGAGGTTATATTAAATAGAAACATCACCTTACCATCTCCTTCCTAACACAGTGTGTGTCTGCTCAGGATGATTATAGAGAGGTAAAATCTGATGTAAGTTCTATCCTGGAAAGATAAAGGTGGAGGCAGTGAGACTCTGCTGACTTGCACAAAGACACAAACATTTGTTGTTGACACATTTGTGGCAGAATATGTAAATTATCCACAAAAATAGGGGGCGTCATGCCTGGATGTTCAGGGGAAGGGACAAGACAGGCGGATGTGTTGAAGTTGAGGGAGGGGTTGGGTATCGTTTAAATTAGAAAAATGCATGTTCAGTTTTTTTCTTTTTATGCCCAAAGCGTAATAAAAATACTGAGGAAAAAATTCTGGCTTTCATAATTCATGCATGAAAAGGTTAAACCAGGTTCTTTTGAAAAACCTTGTTTCAAATTTAATTTATTAAAAAGTATTGACTATAGTGTCCCAAAATCCTAAATGATATATAATCTTGCACACAAGATGCAAAAAATCCAAATCTTATGCATGAAGTTTAATATTATCTGTGCAAAAGATTGATTTAGTTATTTGATTTGCTATTATCTTTTGTACTAGACCCATTTTCTACACAAGATAACGTCATGTAAAGCACACAAGCTGTAACTTGCATTATACAAGTTATCTTTTGTGACCATGAGGTAAAAGGTCTATATCTGTTGTGCACAAGTCAATGTGGAGCTCATGGAGGGCAACATCATGCTGTGTGTGCGACTGAAATTCAAAAACCGAATGTTAGGGTGGGAAGGGGATCATCCGCAGGTGCTGAGGACAGTCTTTACAGCAACTTAGCGAGAGAAGATGGAATGAGGAAGTTGGATGGAGTTCAGCATCAAACTCCATCCCTCTGCTGGAGAAATAGTTATTCATCTGTGACGTCGTTTGGCCTTGAGACACAACTCAGACTGAATGGAAACAATTTCGACAGAGGGCAGGGAGTTTCCCTCCTCTGGTAACATTCTCAACAGAAGCACAGCAAGGCAGTGCTTCCAAACCATGAAAACATTTTTAGAGCTCCTGGGGCCCAATCAGAAGGCTGCAGATGTTCACTCCCCATACTGAGCAAAAAAAAAAAGAAAAAAAGAAAAAGACAAATGCCATAACCAGAAACATAAACTCTGCCTTCTGTATTTCTCCTCCTCAGTCTCCTCACTTGCCCGATTCCCTTTCACTCTGCCCAAATCCAGGCCTCAGACTCACCACACCAGACACTATATGTAACGGTGCATTATATAACACCTCGCTCTAGTCACCTGCAGTACAGGCCTGAGGGTGTGTTGATGACACATGAATGGAACACGGTGTCTGCTGTTCATGTAAATCTAGAGGCAGAGTGAATCTTTGGAGTCAGGCCTTTGGACCAGTCTCTGTTCTGCCTGCTCTGTTTGTCATGTTGCCTCAGAAGACATGTGGGCTGCCACTGTCCCCCTCACACATGCGGTGGTGTCCATGTGGGCTGTCATCTAGGTGATCACAATTTTGGTTCCTTTGTCCTTTGTTTCGCACAAAGGCAGCCATACTCCTAACATACACACACACACACTTATCACACACGTTGACTAAAACTTGTGTCTGAGTTAAGTCTTCAGTCCCCGGTGTTCAAGTCAAGCCCAGGTCCATCCATCCATTGTCTATACCTCCTATCCTAATGAGGGTCGCAGGGGCTGGAGCCAATCCCAGCTGACACTGGGTGAGAGGCGGGGTCCACCCCGGACAGGTCGCTGGTTTCTCACAGGGCTGACACTTAGAGACAGACCACCACACACAATCCAGATTCACTGATCAACCTAAGCTGCATGTCTTTGGACTACCCGGAGAGAACCCACGCAGGCACAGAGAGAACAAGCAAACTCCACAGAGAAAGGCCCCGGGGTGGCCCGGGCTCTACCCCAAAACCTTCTTTCTGTGAGGCGACAGTGCAAACCACTGCACCCAGAATACCTTCATTACATTACTGTTCAGTTAGTCTTATTAATATCACTGTAATATAATTACAACAAAAATTAAACATTAATAATTTTACAAAAATTTCTATTTATCTTGTTAAGTTTAATTGTTAATTTAATTCCAAAACTGTGGTTAATCATCAGTGACACTGATAATTATGAGACTAATCTGAACGCATCCAGGTGACACCAACATTTTATTGGTCTCCAATGTGAGGCTGTGTCATGGGACCTACAATGTGAGCTTTGTAAAGCACAAGGTTTACTCTTTGTCAAGCACAGAGGAATCACATCTACAGAAACCGTGTGAGACATAATCAAAAATGGCTCTTGAACGGCGCATTAAAAAGTGTATAAAGTGCGTAGCGCAGCTTGCTACTCTCCAGGATTGAAGCTTTAGCTGCTCTCTCAGACTAGCTTCCCTCTGTTTTCATACAAGGATGAAGCTAAATAAAACAGGGTAAAAAGGCAGAAAGCAAGAAATATGTGTGTGTGCTTGTATTAGCATGCAAAGACATATGTATCCAGTATCATCAGCACCATGAAGGCAGGTAGATAAGGCAGGATAAAGAGTTTGGGGGTGAGAAACTGACCTCTGCTCCTCCTCGATCTCCTCCTTGGTCATCAGCGTCTCATACTTGCTCTGTTTCTTTCCTGGAGTGAACTTCACTGTATCGTCAGCTGCAGTCGCATCTGCAACACAGGAGACACACAGCAGGACGACATGTTTCTAACTGTCCCCACATGTTTATATCAGGACTTAACATCACAAATCTACTGTCCATCAGTCAAGTGCTCCTTGTTGAGTCATAGTATGATGCCAAATGTCATATATTTAAAAAAAAAAAGCCTAGAGAAAGGACCCCACGCTACTCAAGTCTGTTTTACTGATATTTGTATAAAATACAATGTATTTAGCAGAAAGCGTTAGCATATAATTCATTACCACTCAAATTGCTGGCATACAATAATGATGTACCATATAACTGACTAAAACTTTACTTCGTGTGTGGTCGTGCATTAGCAAACTGCATAACACATCTGTTTGTCACATTTGGTGAATGTTTAAGTGCTATGCTATAATTCAGCACATGCTAAAATTATGAACATGTAAATTGGTGGTATGTGCTGACAACTTGCTGGTTAAATTATTTACAAAAGAACATTTCTTGGAAATGATCGTTTAAAAAAATAAATGCCCTGCTATGTTTTATAGGTCATACAGGCAGAAATTCAGAGGTTAGAGTAGATGATTTGAACAATACTTTTTTCATAATTTGTCAAACTATGTCACACCGTGCAGCGGTAGGTTGTGATGAGTCTGAGAAGGTAAAGTTGAGTGAGTCGGTCTGGTCTCACTCTGCATTTCACCATTTTTCAAAGTGGTGAATTGTTTAACTTGATGTATGATAAAGATGGCTTACTGGATACACACAGACACGTTTGTTTATTAGGACATACTATTACTTCATACTGTGTGTAAATTGAGCAAATGGGTTATATACTGTGTACATGCAAACACAAACACTTGTACTTCTATCTTTGTAAGGACACTCATTGATATAATGCACTCCCTAACCCCTTACTCTAACACCTAACCATCAAAACTAAGTGCCTAACACCTATCACTAAACCTAATCCTACCTTGAACCCTAAAACCAAGTCTTAATCTTCAAAAAGATGTTTGACAAAGTGAGGACTGGCCAAAATGCCCTCACTTTCAACAAACGTCCTCACTCTGTAGCAAAAAAATACTTTTTCATCCTCACTATTTAAAAGGTACAAGAGCACACACACAAACAAACATATACACCTGTTTTTCCATCTGTTGTGTCGCAGTTTGGAGGGACATCAAGCAGATTGTTAGTCTGGATGGCAGCTGACTAACTAAAAGCAGATGGCTGCTCCAATTCTGTGCATGCCACCTGATCAACTCATACGATACACGCATACAATCATTACATGCTGGACTTATTAACAGTCCTGCCAGTGGAGGACAATGAAATAACTGTAAACAAGTGGTAAAGACTGGTCATCTGACTTTTCTGTTTGAGTGTTTCTGGTTTCCTGGGCTGTTGTTAATCTTGTGGTCAGGATTTTCTGCTAGGTGAAAATAGCAGACATTATATTGCAAATGCACTGACTTTTACTTGATTTTTTCCAAGGCCTAATCTGTACACTCATCATTCCATGTAGTGTAATGAATGAAACCTGTGTCTGTATCCTCAGGAGAATTGAAAACAGTAGCTTGACAGCTGTATTGCACTGACTTTTCCTGGAAATGACTTGTCTGCCGTTGACAGTCGCCAACATCTGTCTGCTATAGAAAGCTGGAATTTTCTGTCCAAAGATTAGATTGAGTGTCAACAAAGTAAATGTTTTTAGTGCAGAGAAATCCAGTTGGATTCATACAACATTATCTTATCCTTAGATGAGTGTTTCTGTATTGACAATTTTGTATCAGCTTCCTGGAAACACTCGCCGTCAATAAATCCCATGAAAGACAACCAACAATGTTTCACTCCATCTTTAAGTATATTCTGAGTTCCCTACCCTAATATAATATGCAGTGTACTATAATCTTACTGTAACTTCACTTCCTTGATTTTTCAGCTGCACCTCAAGCTCTCAATCAGTGGATATATACTGATTAAAAAACATGAGATGTGATTACACGTTAGGTAAGACAAAACAAGTATTTTCTCCAGCAACCACTAAAGATTATTTTCATTATGGACTAATCTGTTGTTTATTTTCTCACTTAAAGCATTAATCTTTTCCCCCAGATTCTAAGGTGATGTCTTCAAATGTCTTTTTCTGTATAATTAATGGTGCAAAATCCAAAGAAAAGCAGTTTTGTACATAGGAAAAGCATAAATCCCTGCATTTGAAAAACTGGAACCAGACATCCTAGTTTTTCTAGACTCTAAAGATTTCTCAACTGAAACTATCTGGGAAAGAATATCTTTGGTGAAACTACTCACAGAAATAAAGAGGCCCCACAGTGGACCTTGGGTAACTTCACATTTAATTGCCATGATTTCCTGTTAACTCAAAATGGCTATTTTCCTGCAAATATGATTTAAACCAGCTTAGGATTCTTCCAGTCTGTCTAGTAATATATTGTGAAAACCTCAGACAGGTCAAATATGACTGATAAGAGAGTGGAGTATAAACCTGGTCTGGTTAAACTAACAGCATGTTGTCTGTACAACAGTCTTACCACTGCTCTGGACAATTTCTGGTTCAGCCTCATGTGATGCCTGTGCAAGAGGTTCGGGGTTGGGAAGGCTGTCTTCTGCAGAACCAGGGATCAGCTCAGATAAAGACTTCTCCACAGACTGCAGGACCGCTTCAGACACCGATTCAGACTTGACCACTGGCTCTGGATCAGGCACGGCAACAGGTTCTGGAACCGCAGCTGGTTCTTGGACAGGTTCGGAAACTGATGCTGGTTCTGGGAATGGTTCTGGTGCCGATGCTGGTTCCGGTACTTTTACTGGTTCTGGGACAGGTTCAGGTACTTTTACTGGTTCTGGGACAGGTTCTGATGCCGACACTGAATCTGGAACAGCCTAGAAAGGCAAAAGGTTCACAAACAATTAATATTGAGAGACAGAAGTATAAAGATAGTATATACAATACATGAGAAAAAAGGGGGGTGTGCTTCTCCTGCACTGAAATACAGCTGGGTGCTCTGCCTTAAAAGACGTTCCTGATGCTTCTACTGGTTCTAACACATTATATTTAGTCTTTTTTTTATTTTATTTTTTACATTTTTATTGGACAGCTGGTCATAGAGAGGCAGAGATACAAAGAACAAGGCCTGGACAAACATCATGGTTGGGCTGGAACTGCTGACAACACATTACGTCTGCTAAAAGCAAAGTTCCATTTTCTTTAGAATAATTTTTAAAGCTATAAGTTATAATAGTCATGATTCAAGCTTGTATGTTTTGAAAACTCTTTGTTTTTGTTTTAAATTTCCCATGTGATCCTGCTGCCATGGCAGTCCTGTAAAAAAGATATTCAGTTCTCTATTTTAGGTCACATTCTTCACGTAAAGAAACACAAAATCAGTCACACTGTTTGAGATGGGCTCAATCTAACATTTTCCAGTTATAAAAAAAGGATTATCTCTGTCCACAGTGACTGACTGTACTGTAGCATATCAGTTGTGTAGATGTCTACTGTCAAGTGCAACTCCTTGTTGAGTTTCAGCTGCTGCCTGCTGCTCACACCAGGACAGACACAACCCTCTTCGGTGTAAGTCAACCTGTCCTTTCTCTGACACCTGACCACACACACACACACACACATCAGTATGTTTCATTGACTGACCTCTCTGCATGTCCCTATAAATGCACTTGTCTTTTGTGAAGTGCTGAGTTGGCACAAACTGAGGCACATGTAAATAATATCTTTTGATTTGGAAGCAACTATAGTTTAGAAAAAGATCTTGTGTGTTTTTTTTTTACAAATTGTGTACAAAGTATTTAATACTAGAAAATTAAGATAAAAAAGATGTTTTCAGAAAAGAGAGTATAGTCTGGTCCCGTCGGTCAAAACCAGCCTTGACCAGTTTTGTTACCGATGACTCACCATGGTGACAACTGGTGGCGTCAGGGTGCAACAGTGAAATGCATCCGGCTTGGTGGTATTAAACTAATCTTGCAGTCCTGCCTGCCACCCGCCTGGTCTATTAATCCCACAGCAGCCTTCCCTCACACCATCAAACTGGAACGGCATCCATTTAAACACTAGTCCCAACCACTGCCTCTGAATTCCTGAGTTATGAAACACCACAATAACCTCTGCACTAAAAAGCCAGCTGCTGTAACAAAGTGTACAGCGTCACGCTGCTAAAAGCAGGACCATTAACTCACTTCATGAGTCAAGAGGACAATAAACTGTATTCTTAGCTGAAACCAAGGTCCTGATTCTACTGCTGCCCTAAATTGGACAAATGTGTTTGTTGGGCGAGTAAACCCAATATGAGATCATTGATGGTAATTTCAGGCAATGACCGTGATCAAATCTGGGGAATGAATCAACAAAGCCGCAGTGGAGCCTACAGGCGCCCATTCAAAACAAAAAAAACTATGGTAAGTCAAAAGCATGAGATGAGTTTAAAATTTCTAGATATTAAATCAAGACTGAGTTTTATTGTTTCACGTGAGAAAGCAATATCATAGAATAAGATACTAAAGTAAAATTGAGATACCTAATGAAGATTATGTGATGCTGAATCAAGATTAGGACATTCTAAATCAAGATTATGAGACAACAGTAAAATTATAGGATAATAAATCAAGATAAGTAGATACTCACCAGAACTATGGGATACTGAGCCAAGATTATAGAATGCTAAATGTAGAATATAAAATACTAAATCATGATTACAGAATGCTAAAACATAATTAATACTACATAAAGATTGAGTTACCAACCTTAGAGTCTAAGATACTGACCTAAGATTTTAAATGACTATATCAAAATTATGAGATACATCAAGATTTTCATACAAAATCAAGATTATAGAAAACAGTACAGCATACAACTGATTTCATATGATATTATCAAGAAATTAAACTAGGAACAACAATTGGTGCCATGACATCAAACCGAAATATTTAAAAACCAACACAAATAACTAAAAAGAAGTCAAATGTAATTTTAAAGCTCTATGGGTCCTGTTCAAAATGAGCCCAGTGATCCTGCCCTTTACGACCTCTGAGAGCTGTTCCTGGTAAATAAAACCCAATCTGTAACTTTACACTGAGTGCTTCACTCATTCTCGCTCTGTAACAGAGTGCAGATGAAGGGCATTAGGTCTCTTGGCATGCGGGGAATTTAGTAAACTACCTGAGCATAGACGAAAGACGAAGCGGCTCCAGTTGGTGACGAGCCTGAGGCGGCCAACGTGAAATCAGTGAGCTGTTTGTCCACAGCAGAGAGGAGGGGACAGAAGGTTTCTCCTGCGTTATAACAGTGCATTGAGGCATGCGCCACAGAAAGGTGGTGGGTAGGCTTGGTAACAGATTTTTAGGCTTTTTTCATCATGTGATCACAATCAATGATCACAGCAGTCACACCACAAAGTGACATTCACTCTGCCACACTAGGCGGGGGCAAGAAGTCTGGTGAAACACTCTGCTGCTGAGGCAGAGACTGTTTCTCTGTGTGAACACAGACTCATTGTTCCCTTTGCTCTCTGCCCAGTCTCCACTTCAGCTCTCTGACACCACCTCAATTTATAAAACACAAACTTCCATTCTGTGCTCTGAGCCTGTCAGCCTCCAGGGAAACGTCTGCAGGACTGTCTTCTGCACAGAGCTGCAAAAGCAGGCAGCAGGTACACAGACAGACAGTGTTTACTTCAAAGTCAGTTTGTTACAGCACCTGCAAATACATGCAGGTTTACTCATTGTTAATCTCCCCACTGTAAAATAAAAGAAGCATGGTTGAGACCAGGTTATGACTTGGAACTATTTCCAAATATTTAGTGTAGGAACCAGGATTTTGCTCAGAAACAATGGCACCTGTAAAAATCTGGATATTCTATAGTGGATCTCAACTTTGTCGGTTATAAGCGTATCACCACACGTGCATACTGTACCATCTGAGCTTATAGAAACCTGAATCTCCTCAAAATACACATTTTAATTTATTGCTGCCATGTGAGAAACAATCAATGAGCAGAATCAGATTTGAAAATCTATTGGATATAGATGGTACCCAGGTCTACTAGACTGTGGCTGTGAGCCGCAGTGTGTGGAGACACAACGTGCATGCAGGGCGGCAGTAAAGACCACTTAAGATGAGTCTAAGACCAGTTTATAGCACATCAGCTAGGAGACGGATCAAAACAAATGTGTCAAATCAGTTTGAGAAAAATGATATATTCTGACACACTGTGACAAATTATGAAAGTACAATATCTTTCAATACATTTGAATAAAACTACACATCTAAAATTAGGATATTTGGTTATATGAATGTACAGTATGAATGTACTGTACCTGTAATGACAGTGGAGCACAGTGACATGATATTAAATCATAAAACCTCTCTGTGGGTAACTGACAGCAGAGCTCCATTCTGCTACAAGAGCAGATAACCAGATGCAAAATGTTCTCAAAGAGATGGGCAACATCTGGAAAGAGAGGCAAAATGTCCTCACAGAGCTGTGAAAGATCCACAGAGATACAACACATTGCAAAATTACCACAACAGACGACTACGAAGAGACAAAAATATCGACAAAAACAAACAGCCACAAAATATCCCCAAAAAGACCAAATTAGTCCACAAACAGTTGTAAGTAAATCAAAAATCTAGAGTTACCACTTCACCTGTGGTATGTCTCCACCAACCAGGCAAATTTACAGGAAAGAGACAGATGAGAGGGCACTGTCCTTGACCTTTGACCACTAAAATCTAATCAGTTCCTCTTCGTGCCAAATTTGAAGAAATTCCCTCAAGGTGTGCCTGTCATATCATGTTCATAAGTGGGCCAGATGGACACACAAACTGATATCATAATGCCTCCAGTTGTGGCTGTCCCTGGCACAGAGGCATAAAGATGCAAACCAACTACTAAGAGAATGACAACAGAGATGCAAAATGACCACAAAACAAACATAGCTTGTCCTAGTGTGAAAAGAGACACTAGTGTCTTATTACTGCCGATATCTTTATCATTCTCGCCCCTTGGCAGCCCAAACCAGACAAGTTAAAATCACCACTGAAGGTGGAGGGGGTGGAGGGTTTCATGTCATCACATTTGGACTTCAAACTGTTCAAACTGGAGTAAATGCAAAGTTTCTGCAACAGTATATCTTAACAAAGAGTCCAGCCATTTCGTGCCCCTTGGTTCAAGGAAACATTTGAGAACAACACATGGTCTCAGTCGTTTGGTTCCCTTCCTGTTTACCTCTCACGTTGACTGAAAAGAGCAGCTGTTGGTCCTGAGGAGGAGACACTGCCGTTCAATTCTCCCGTTTCTGTCTGACACTGTACTATGAGTGGAGGAGGGCAGCTTGGCCAAAAGAAATGACCTAATAATGTCTCAGTGGTGGCTTAGAGGCAGGAGATGGGACAGGCAGTGGTGGTGATGTTGAGGGTGCCAACCTCTCTGAAGTCACCACAGAGGAGGGATCAGCTTCGACGCTGTGTTATGTAGCCAATGTGTGTTTTTTGTTCATGGAGCTGATGCTCAGCCAGTAGCTCTGTGAAGCAGAGGTGGAGTGAGAGAGACCAGAGCAGGCCTGAGAGGGGGGAGGCGAGGCAGGAACAGCACCGGGCCAGGGGGAAATACCAGCAGAGGTGTGTCAGACAACTTGGGGAGGTCCAATGAGAGAACTGCGTGCAACTGTTCACAGTCTGATAAAATCAACAGAGACGAGAGGTCAGCAGATGCCACGCAGACCTCGCCCACTGGATGACTCACCGCTGTGGTTATGAGACAGCTGACTAATGGCATATTTCAATGTTTCAGAGCCTGAAGACATCAGGGGCCCCTGGAAAAATCTGGGAATTATTACAATAAACATGGGGGGGTTTGGGGGCAACAAAAATGATATAAGGACCAAAACATGCTATGTTTGACCAGTTTATTTATTTACCAGCCCTGTGACGTATAATTTGATACAAAAGCAAACAGTGAATAAACTAACTATGCCACTGTACTGAACTGTGAGCTCTAACGCAATCATTCCCTTTCCATCATTCCAAACCTGCATGATGTGAGCACGCTCACATTCCCTTATATGGACAGCTGCATTGCCACGAGCCACACAGTCTGACATTTTCAAAGAATGAGGAGGGAGAGGAAACATTTAGCCAGTCCGAAAAAAGCTCAGTATGTCTAAGGAATGTTCCGGTTGTTGACTGCAGCCTCCAAAGCCAAACACACTTTCCTATTTTTATGGTTTAAACAATATCAGCACATTGTTAAGTCCATGTAGTGGATCACATCCATGCTCTCATATACCTCAGCCTGAAGAAAAACAACAAAAAACCTACAACATTTTAGTCCTTTTGCCTTATTTTTAGTGCAATGTGGTTGAAAGTGGAGTCAATGCAGTTTGTAATTCTTGGAGAAGGGACGTTACAATATGCTAAGCAGATAAATGTCAGAGAGCCAGACTCTGACTCTGACAGCAATGATACACGGAGCAGGGTCATAAACCTGTGCTACTGAGAGGAAAACCAGCCTGTGAGAACATTGCAGGGCGGAAAGGTTTAGTGCTCAGAGTCTGGAAAGTCAAGTCGTTTATTTCTGACCTGTTACAGTGGAGTGCACATTTACTGGGGGCTATCAGTGTCATGGGTAGAAGTAGTACTCGGATCATTTACTTAAGTAACCGTATCAATACAACAGTATGTCTGTCTGTTACAAGTAAAAGTCCTGCATTCAAAATGTTATTTAAATAAAAGTAATACAAAAGTATTAGCATTAAAACATACTTAAAGTACTAAAAGTAAAAGTACTTGTTACGCAGAATGGCACATTTCACATTCCTGTTTATCATATTATAATTACCGATGAAGTATAGTGTACATCACATTTAATGTTGCAGCTGGTAAAGTGGGGCTAGTTTTAACTGGCTTATATAAATTTTATTTGCATTACTGCTGGGTAGCTTTTGAATTTTCCACCATAGGTCAATGGGGTTTTATAATTATACTGGACTGTTTGTATTGTATAGTGCTGTTCTATGCATTGCAGCACACTCAAAGCGCTTTCACACTATCTGGCCATTCGCACTCCCAAACACTCACACATTCACGCACCGGTGTCAACACCGGGAGCAAATGGGGCTTCAGTGTCTTGCTCAAGGACACTTCGACATGTGGACTGGAGAAGCCGGGAATCAAACCGCTAATCTTCCCACACAGATTTACTCATAACAGACGAAGGCCAAAGCAACAAGAGCCGCTGTGTTCCAGCTCTACAGGGTCACAATCACAGAGACATCCTTTATGTGGACAGTGAAAACTGTCCAATATACCATGGTACACTGCAGCAGCTATAGGTCAGACAGCTGAAGAGTGAACTATGTGTGCTGGAAAAGGTCGTCAATGGAGAGGAGGACCGAAGAGTGTTAGCTGATGTCAACTACGACTTCCAAGGTGCATTTCACTAACAAACACCCAATTACAAAGCTTCACTAACTGTGAGCTGAAGCTACACATTACACTTTGTAGAGTCCCAATGAAACATTCAGCAGTTTAAATTTTCACCTTTAATTTGCCCAGGGTGGGAGCACATTTACACCTGGAAGCTGCCCAGTACAGCCGCACACAGTTGGGGTTAAAGGCCTTGCCCAAGGGCACCACAGTGGTGCTGATGAGAGAGGGGCAGGGGTTGCTTTGTCACCTGTCTGCCACCACCACTGCCCTGTAAATCATTAATTACATGGTTGGGGGTTCAGTCTTCTGTCCACATGCCCTGAGCACCAACCCCAAACTGCACCCACATTATTTTCCATATTATTGTCATAAACTAGAAATGTGTAAAAAGTCTTTATGTAAAATCACCAGGTTTCCTTTAGAGACCTTTGATAGGTGCTGTAATTTCATTTTCACCACATAGAGCTCTGTGCTTTGTTTTTAAACCCAAAAATGCAGCCTTGACCTTTCTAGCCCTGACCAGTGTCTGCAGGTATTCCTTTCAGGTCACTGCTCCAACAACCACCTTTGTATAACATGAGAGGCAAAACCCTGGAGCAACAAGCCTGCAAAACGATTGCTGTAACATTCGCTGCTGCTCATTGGACTCACTGCTTTGACTGCACAGTAGTAACTGGAGGAGACTTTTTATCAGCTCCTCTATTTTCTCATCTGGACTATTGTGGCTGTTCAGAGATACAGTACTTTTATGAAAGCAGATCCCCGCCATAATGTTTTGGGGCATTCTAACCGCATTTCGAGTGCTCCTCAGTTTGCAAATCAGACTTTGAGAACGCAGGAATGAATTTGTAAGAGCAGAAACAGGTTTAAGAGTGAGGGAGGGTCCTTGCTGCCTGCTCCAATCAACTGTTTTGCTCACATTTCTGTCCTCCCTTGCTCTCAGTACATCGCATGTTCCGGCAACAGTGAGCATTCTTCAGGCTTTTTAAAAGCGTGAGGTGGGAAAAGGTCAAAAGGAACCAACAAATGAAGGCCAACATGGTGAAAGTCTTCAGGAGGGAAGAGGGGAGCATTTGTACTGCTGCCAACAAAACTCGATTTGCATGCTAGTATATAACAGTAACATCAGCAGACATTCAAATACACACAGGGCCTCACCTGTGGATGGTTTCACTCCCTGCTCCTCAGAACATTTCCTCAACATTTTCATAAAGGCTCGACACTGTTTGCACAAGCAAATGATCATCCAGTAATCAGCT
>NW_018128011.1:988580-990901 GCF_001952655.1 Monopterus albus | reverse complement strand
TTGAAATGAAAGAACAAAAAATAAACTACAAGGAGGCCAGATGAGCATGACCCTAAGCTGCTAACATCAAGAGCCAGCAGCTCTAAAAACCTGACTGGATAAACAGCAGCCACTGTCTCACTTTGTCTCCCAGTTAGTCCGATCAGTGACCAACATCTTTGAATTCTGGGTGCAAAACTGATGCAGCACCTACAGGCACTCGTACAATAATCTGGTACATTTGAACTATTGCTAGAGACTCATTGGCATAATATTTACACTATCTAAAACTGTACACTGTAATTAAAGCTGCTTACTGTCTGCTGATGCTCATATCTATGGCTGCAACTAAAGGCCATTTTCTTTATCAGTTAGTTGTGTTTTTGATGAATAAACTGTCAGAAAAAAATATTTTAAAAAATCCAGAGTATTCCAGGTGATGTTTTCCAAAGTAGGAAAGCAGCAAAGTCTTACTGGAGAAGGTTGAATCTGAACAGGCTTAATTAGTCTATCAATTAACTGCCACAGTCCTAAAAGTAGTTAATTGATTAGCAAGTTTACATTAGAGTAATTAATGATCCGTTAATAAGTCATTTATTTAACAATTGGCTGCTTACAATTCCTTAAATATGACTGGATGACTTTTTGCCCATTTATCTGCACTGTAAATTCAATAGCCTTTATTGTCTGTGCAGATTCTCAGTCATCCAGGTCATAGTAAACTGAAAACCTTTTTATTTTATTTATTTCTAGGTCGAAGGTCAGAACTGATGAAGCGTCTTGGATGAGAGGTGAAACGTCTTCGACCTAGAAATCTAGTCCAGTTGATTTTTTTCTAAATAGCCTCTATTTTAACTCCGACTCAAAAGCATGCCAAAATAATTTTGTCACATCACCAACGTTTTGTGCACATGTAGATACAAATATTCTCCTGGGTTCATTTTACTATGCTTGTATTTTACAGTGAACAGTAGCTCCAGAGCATCTCTGGCCCAAAAGAAAACCAGTATTTATCTAATATTATTTTAGAAAACGGCTGGTTTTATAGGGTAAAATAAAATAATCTAAGTTACTGGCAACTCTTCTTATAGACCAATGACTTGATCAAATGGAACGATCTTACCTTAACGCCTTGGACCTTCTCCGCGGCTCCGATGTCCTCCACAGGCGGGGATGGAGGCTGTTGCCGCGGGGAGGCTTCGGGCTCGGGTGGGAGATGCTCTTCCACGGCTTTGGATGGAGGGATGTCGTCTCCGTAGCCGACTGTGGGCTTCTTGTTCCCGACTGAGGAGGAGGAGGCGTTGGGCTTCTTGTTGAGGAGCGATGAAGCTAAATAAATCGCAGCGATAGTGAAAAGGATGGCGGGGATGATGACGGTCACATCCAGATCCATGTCGGTGGTTTTATGAATGAGAAGTTTAAAAGTTTAAGTGCGTTTCAGAAGCGTGTGATCGGTAGGTGGATGTGTCCCAGCACTGACAGCACTGAGCTGTCTGCTGCCTCCCAGCGAAGGGGGAGATCCTGTAACGGCACGTTTCAAATTAAAAGCCCTTATAGGCATGTACTGTTTTCATAATAAAAGATTTTAATAAAAAGTTAAGCAATGCACTAGCTGCTAAGAAAACACGCAAAATGAACACAAATGAGGGCCGAAACCTTTGTCAGCTTGAAACTGAAAAAAAAAACAACAACTGAAAAGATAAACATTTTAAACTGAAAAGCACTACAAAACACTGGTGTAAATTTGAAAAGGTTAAAGTGTCAGACACGTTTTGAGTCATAGAAAATGTTTTATTAACCAACAAGGTGAAATTTTTCACATCAGGCTCTGAGTGCCTTCTCAAATGTGAAGAGGCTCCTCTCCTCATCTTCACTTCCTCCACATTTAACCGCAGAGCAGAGGCATTCACCAAAAGGCAGATGGAAGGCACCATGTGACCCACCTCAGAGACTGGCATAATGCCTTTAAATTAGATTAAGAACAGATACAAACACTGAAACACAACCTCCCCGACAGCCAGTCAGCACACAAGGCCCACAACAAACTTTATAGGCACTTTAGTCTAAAGCAACAGATTAACATGAACTGCACAAATAAGAGCGAAATGTCCTGTGAAGCACTTGACATCCGGTTTAAAAGGATTTAATTCACAGAAGCTGCAAGAAACTTTAATTCTGCAGCTGAAACAAGTGATTTACAAGTTTTTATCTAAACTAAAACACAGACTGTCCTCTGGTTTGAAATTTTGAGATTTCGCTGCTTTCCCTCATTCAGAAGGCAACTCTCGTCTCTTACTGGACTGTTGGTTGGACAAAAACAAGACATTTGAAGACTTCACTTT